>NW_026600213.1:943156-1123156 GCF_029448725.1 Salvelinus fontinalis | reverse complement strand
TCATTATGCATTTGGGTCCCAAGGTTTTTATATGACCAATCATATCGAGTGGTTCCAATAACGGTTTTGACGTGAGCCACCCGTCCCTGGTGAATTTCTTCAACAAGGATGGCTGACAAAACATTACGGGGGAAGCAAATGTAAGTAGTTATAACGTCATAACGAGTCAAGCAACAAATGTACAATTGAGAGGAATATGTTAGTTAATGTGGAGACAAATGATTGTGCATATTTTTTTGTCATAAGGTTAATTTACAAAAATCGTTATTTAGCATGTTAGCTGACTAGCTAACATTGCCAGTTAGCTAGCTGGGATTATGACGTGAGTATGACATTGTAATATGTGTTGTTTAATGTTATAGGGACTCCTGAGAAAACCAGCAAACCGGGCTGTCTACCTGGGAAACAGTGGATGTGAAGAATCTAGCTAGCTAAAGCATTTTCTACATTACCTTCAGTATGTAGCCGATCTGTGTATGGACCCTAAAACATTAGGTTCTGAACTAATATTCATACTGTTAGGTTCTTATTTTTCAGTGTAAACAACTCACAGACACTAGAGAAGCTTTAACCAAGTGTAATTCTTCCCAAAGGTTCTGTACAGCTGTAATTCAGCCAACATGTCTCCCATCACAGGTATATATATCCCCCTTAAGACACGCCTCCTTCTCTCCATTCCTTACATCTTATGGTTCCACAGGAACAGGAAACCATTACTCCCTTCAGGGGATCTGACCTCCTGACCTCAACCCCTCCTTCTTCTGGTTCCACAGGAACAGGAAACCTTTATTACTCCCTTCAGGGGATCTGACCTCCTGACCTCAACCCCTCCTTCTTCTGGTTCCACAGGAACAGGAAACCTTTATTACTCCCTTCAGGGGATCTGACCTCCTGACCTCAACCCCTCCTTCTTCTGGTTCCACAGGAACAGGAAACCTTTATTACTCCCTTCAGGGGATCTGACCTCCTGACCTCAACCCCTCCTTCTTCTGGTTCCACAGGAACAGGAAACCTTTATTACTCCCTTCAGGGGATCTGACCTCCTGACCTCAACCCCTCCTTCTTCTTCTTCTTCTGATCTATCATGTCTTTAATATCTCAATGTTCAAAATGTCAAATCCAACACATCAGAACAGAGAATCTTGTTTTCTCGTGGTCTTAGAGTCCTTTAGGTGCCTTTTGGCAAACTCCAAGCTGGCTGTCATGTGCCTTTTACTGAGGAGTGGCTTCCGCCAGGCCATTCTACCATAAAGGCCTGATTGGTGGAATGCTACAGTGATGGTTGTCCTTCTGGAATGTTCTCCCATCTCCACAGAGGAACTCTGGCGCTCTGTCAGAGTGACCATCGGGGTTCTTGGTCACCCCCCTCCCTTGCTCAGTTTGGCCGACTGGCCAGCTATAGGAAGAGTCTTGGTGGTTCCAAACTTCTTCCATTTAAGAATGATGGAGGCCACTGTGTTCGTGGGGACTTTCAACGCTGCAAAAAAATTTTGGTACCCTTCCCCAGAAATGTACCGCAACACAATCCTGTCTTGGAACTCTATAGACAATTCCTTCGACCTCATGGCTTGTTTTTTGTTCTGACATGCACTGTCAACTGTGGGACCTCATAAAGATAGGTGTGTGCCTTTCCAAATCATGTGTGTACCTTTCCAAATCATGTCCAATCAATTGAATTTACCACAGGTGGATCCAAATCAGTTGTAGAAACATCTCAAGGATGATAAATGGAAACAGGATGCAACTGAGCTCAATTTCAAGTCTCATAGCAAAGGGTCTGAATAGTCATGTAAATAAGGTATTTCTGTTTATTATTTTTATGCATTTGCAAAAATGTAAAAAAAAAAAAAAAGATTTCGCTTTGTCGTTATGGGGTATTGTGATGTCGTTATGGGGTATTGTGATGTCGTTATGGGGTATTGTGATGTCGTTATGGGGTATTGTGATGTCGTTATGGGGTATTGTGATGTCATTGAGGTATTGCGTGTAGATTGCTGAGGATACATGTTTTATTCAATCCATGTTAGAATAAGGCTGTTACGTAACAAAATGTGGATAAAGTCAGGGAGTCTGAATAATTACTGAAAGCACTGTAGGTCATGTGTCAACATCATTCCACGGAGGGCCAAGCGGCTGTGGACCTTCGTTCCTCCCTTGAACGTGATTGATAATTAAGTAAGGAACTCCCCTCATCTGATTGTCTAGGTCTTAGTTGAAAGGAAAACCACAAAACCAGCAGACACTAGGCCCTCCATGGAATGAGTTTGACACGCTATCCACCATTAGGAACAAGGAAGCATATTCTGATCAGTGAACAAGGAAGCATATTCTATTCAGTGAACAAGGAAGCATATTCTAATCAGTGAACAAGAAGGCACTGTTTTTTTTTCTCTTCTCAGGCTGTCCCCAAGGCCTCCATCTATAACTTTGCATGTGTAGGTGGTAGAACATTGATAGACTGGCTGCTACAAAGTCAACAACTCAGCAGACGGCCTGCAGTGTTTCTGTAATCACACCACTAACTTCGCTGTGCTTATGGTGAGCTGCTTTCATCTCCCTTTTACTGACCACATTTTGACCTATGGCTTTTTGACCCACGACCCCATTTTAATATCTGAAAATCGTGACCCATGTGATTTTGTAAATTTATTTAAGAGCCAATGTTTCCTCTTTTATTTGGGGCTATGGTAGTCAGTTGCAAAACATTCTAACAGTATTTCTGATTGTCTTCTCAACTCACCATCACATACTGTTAATGTGGGGCTATGACAGTCTGACATAATATCCCTTACCTCACCACCACTAATGAGATGGTGAGATAAGAGACATGACGCGTCGGCGGTTCTCAAAGTCAGAGGGTTGTGGTTGACAGTGTGCACCTTATCTCGGCTGTCATCTCCAACCTGTATCATTATTTGGTTTCAATGCAAACGAGTGCACTAAACAAAAGCCTCACACAGATATGAGCTGGCAAAGGATGAGTTGTAATGCTCAGAGGGAGACTGCAGAGTAATCCCTTTGAGTCAGGAACCAAAATGTGTTATCTGCAGCATTAGGTCATGTGATGGCTCCATCAGTTTTCCATTTCACTTACCGGCATGTCAACTGAGGCAGGATCACAAAGAAGTCTTTCTGCTGAATCGGTCACTCATCTGTAGAATGTTTTTGTATTTCCCCTCCATGCTTGCGTTCAGTTTTTTCAGGTTCCCAAATATGTCATTACTTTTTGTTCGTTTTTTAAATATAACCTTTATTTAACTAGGCAAGTCAGTTAACCTGTTGAGGACAGAGGGCGCTATTTTCACTTTGGGGGAAAATCGTGCCCAATTTAAACGGCCTCGTACTCAATTCTTGCTCGTACAATATGCATATTATTATTATTATTGGATAGAAAACACTCTCTAGTTTCTAAAACCGTTTGAATTATATCTGTGAGTAAAACAGAACTCATTTTGCAGCAAACTTCCTGACAGGAAGTGGAAAATCTGAAATCGATACTCTGTTCTAGGGCCTGCCTATAAATGGGCTTGATATATATTAGTATACATGCACATCATACACCTTCCACTAGATGTCAATAGGGAGTGAGAGAAGAAATGGAGTGTTTATCTTGATCTGAGGTGGAATAAAAGCTCTTGGCATGACGTGACACCCATTTCCTGTTTCCAATATCCGCATATTCTGGGAAAAGGATGCTACGTTAGCACAATGTATAACCACTGATTTCAGCTCTAAATATGCACATTTTCGAACAAAACATAAGTGTATGTATAACCTGATGTTATAGGACTGTCATCTGATGAAGGTTTATGAAGGTTAGTGAAAATTAATATATTTTGCTGGTTTATTCGCTATCGCTAACGTGCCTATTGCTATCGCTAACGTGCCTTGATGAATGAATGCGGTAGTGTGGTAGGCTATTGTAGTAAGCTAATATAATGCTATATTGTGTTTTCGCTGTAAAACACTTAAAAAATCGGAAATATTGGCTGGATTCACAAGATGCTTGTCTTTAATTTGCTGTACACCATCGATTTTTCAGAAATGTTTTATGACGAGTATTTAGGTATTTCACGTTGGTCTCTATAATTACTCTGGCTGCTTCGGTGCTATTTTTGACGGTAGCTGTGATGGTAGCTGCAATGTAAAACTGATTTATACCTCAAATATGGACATTTTTCGAACAAAACATAGATTTATTGTGTAACATGTTATAGGACTGTCATCTGATGAAGTTGTTTCTTGGTTAGTTTGGTTGGATCTTGGTTAGTTATGTTGGTTTTGTGCATGCTACCTGTGCTGTGAAAAATGTCTGTCCTTTTTTGTATTTGGTGGTGAGCTAACATAAATATATATTGTGTTTTCGCTGTAAAACATTTAAAAAATCGGAGATGTTGGCTGGATTCACAAGATGTGTGTCTTTCATTTGCTGTATTGGACTTGTTAATGTGTGAAAGTTACATTTTTCAAAAAAAAAAAATAGAATTTTTTTTCAGTGGAATTTTTCAGTGGAATGTGGGAGGAGTTCCGCTAGCGGAACCCCGGAGCCAGACAGGTTAACCTTTCTCGCCCCGTGGTTCCGCTAGCGGAACACCCACAACATTCCGCGAAATTCAAAAATATTTTTTAGAAATATTTAACTTCCACACATTAACAAGTCCAATACAGCAAATGAAAGATAAGCATCTTGTGAATCCAGCCAACATGTCCGATTTTTAAAAGGTTTTACTGGGAAAATTAATATATATTTATGTTAGCTCACCACAATAGCCAAACACACAACGCCATGTTTTCACCGCCAACATTGCTTTCACAAAACCTACAAATAGAGATAAAATTAATCACTCACCTTTGAACAACTTCATCAGATGACAGTCTTAAAACATCATGTTATAAAATACATTTATGTTTTGTTCGAAAATGTGCATATTTATAGGTATAAATCGTAGTTTTACATTGCAGCCACCGTCACAAATAGTAAAACTGAACTCATTTGGCAGCAAACTTCCAAACAGGAAGTGAAAATTCTGAAATGGGGCTCTGTGTCAGGGCTTGCCTATTCAATTGCCTTATATTTATGGATCTGTATGCACTTCATACGCCTTCCACTAGATGTCAACAGGCAGTAGAAACTTCAGAGTGTTTTCTATCCAATAGTAATAATAATATGCATATCGTATGATCTAGAACAGAGTACGAGGCCGTTTAATTTGTGCACGATTTTTTCCCAAAGTGATAACAGCGCCCCCTATTCACTAAGAGGTTAAGAACAAATTCTTATGTACAATGACAGCCTACCTACAGGGTCAGCCCCTGGAGCACATTAAGGTGAAGTGCCTTGCTCAAGGACACATCCACAGGTTTTTTCACCTTGTCAGCTCAGGTATTCGAACCAGCGACCTTTCGTTTAGAGGCCCAACGCTCTAACTACTAGGCTACCTGCCGCCATTTACCTAGGCAAGGAGACACATTATATTTTCATTACACAGAAAGTCAACAAAGTCTGTTTAGTTTTTTTCCAGCGCTGCATGGCTATATTGATGAAAAACAGTTTCCATGAGATCGGATGGCTTCCTCTGTGCAGTTTCATGCTGGAGAATCATCAGACAGAACACTATGTCCTTGTGAATAGCATCCCCCGACATGTAGCCAACAAAAGTAAATGAATGGGCATCTCGGCCCTCACAACTAACTTCCATTTGGAAAGCTGGGGAGGTTTTGAGTGGTTCAGTTAGTTTCCTATTGATTGATAGCTGTGGTATCAACTCTTAGTTTCACAGTGTTATCTGCTAGCTGTAGAATCAACTCTTAGTTTCACAGTGTTATCTGCTAGCTGTAGAATCAACTCTTAGTTTCACAGTGTTATCTGCTAACTGTAGAATCAACTCTTAGTTTCCCAGTGTTATCTGCTAGCTGTAGAATCAACTCTTAGTTTCCCAGTGTTATCTGCTAGCTGTAGAATCAACTCTTAGTTTCACAGTGTTATCTGCTAGCTGTAGAATCAACTCTTAGTTTCACAGTGTTATCTGCTAGTTGTAGAATCAACTCTTAGTTTCACAATGTTATCTGCTAGCTGTAGAATCAACTCTTAGTTTCACAGTGTTATCTGCTAGCTGTAGAATCAACTCTTAGTTTCACAGTGTTATCTGCTAGTTGTAGAATCAACTCTTAGTTTCACAATGTTATCTGATAGCTGTAGAATCAACTCTTAGTTTCACAGTGTTATCTGCTAACTGTAGAATCAACTCTTAGTTTCCCAGTGTTATCTGCTAGCTGTAGAATCAACTCTTAGTTTCCCAGTGTTATCTGCTAGCTGTAGAATCAACTCTTAGTTTCACAGTGTTATCTGCTAGCTGTAGAATCAACTCTTAGTTTCACAGTGTTATCTGATAGCTGTAGAATCAACTCTTAGTTTCACAGTGTTATCTGCTAACTGTAGAATCAACTCTTAGTTTCCCAGTGTTATCTGCTAGCTGTAGAATCAACTCTTAGTTTCCCAGTGTTATCTGCTAGCTGTAGAATCAACTCTTAGTTTCCCAGTGTTATCTGCTAGCTGTAGTATCAACTCTTAGTTTCACAGTGTTATCTGCTAGCTGTAGAATCAACTCTTAGTTTCACAGTGTTATCTGCTAGCTGTAGAATTAACTCTTAGTTTCACAGTGTTATCTGCTAGCTGTAGAATCAACTCTTAGTTTCCCAGTGTTATCTGCTAGCTGTAGAATCAACTCTTAGTTTCACAGTGTTATCTGCTAGCTGTAGTATCAACTCTTAGTTTCCCAGTGTTATCTGCTAGCTGTGGTATCAACTCTTAGTTTCACAGTGTTATCTGTCCAAGGTATTGATGTGAGTTTCTGTGCCTCTGCTTCACCACACCTTGTTTTCACCATATCTAGTGTGGAGGTAAAATCTCTGCAGTAGTGTGTGGTTTCATACCGTAGTGGACTTAGCCGTTCACCTGGGAATAGGGTGACCACGTGTCCCAGATTGGCCCTTTGTCCCACAACCAAACTACCACGTCCCGCATTTCATCAGCAAATTCAAACACCAGTCATTTAGAAAAAAACATTGTTTTGTCCAGTACATTTGTCCAGTGTTTTGTCAGACATTCCTACCCGTGTCTTGTGGTCACGATGCGCTGATGAAGAAATATACCTCCATATCATAAGGATGTGGCAGCCTAAGCCAAGGGGATGTTAAACACTTCTCCAACCGTTGTTGAGATCTGATATTTTGCACAGCGCAAGACGAGGCCTAACATCAACAAATATGTCTATAATCCTTTTAGCCTAAATTCCAGCTAAACTTGGAGAGGACAGTTAGGTCTCCTACCTACTTCAAAAAGCTTCTGATGAAGAGCTAGAAAAGTAAGTAAATAGCCATATTAGACTGAAAGATATAAGAATAGCAGGGGGAAGTAGGGTGCTGAGAATAGCAATGGGAAGTAGGGTGCAGAGAATAGCAGTGGGAAGTAGGGTGCTGAGAATTGCAGGGGGAAGTAGGGTGCTGAGAATAGCAGTGGGAAGTAGGGTACTGAGAATAGCAGTGGGAAGTAGGGTCCTGAGAATAGCAGTGGGAAGTAGGGTACTGAGAATAGCAGTGGGAAGTAGGGTCCTGAGAATAGCAGTGGGAAGTAGGGTACTGAGAATAGCAGTGGGAAGTAGGGTACTGAGAATAGCAATGGGAAGTAGGGTGATGAGAATAGCAGTGGGAAGTAGGGTACTGAGAATAGCAATGGGAAGTAGGGTGCTGAGAATAGCAGGGGGAAGTAGGGTGCTGAGAATAGCAGTGTGAAGTAGGGTACTGAGAATAGCAGTGGGAAGTAGGGTCCTGAGAATAGCAGTGGGAAGTAGGGTACTGAGAATAGCAGTGGGAAGTAGGGTACTGAGAATAGCAATGGGAAGTAGGGTGCTGAGAATAGCAGTGGGAAGTAGGGTGTTGAGAATAGCAGTGGGAAGTAGGGTACTGAGAATAGCAGGGGGAAGTAGGGTACTGAGAAGAGCAGTGGGAAGTAGGGTACTGAGAATAGCAGTGGGAAGTAGGGTGCTGAGAATAGCAGTGGGAAGTAGGATGCTGAGAATAGCAGTGGGAAGTAGGGTGCTGAGAATAGCAGTGGGAAGTAAGGTGCTGAGAATAGCAGTGGGAAGTAGGGTGATGAGAATAGCAGTGGGAAGTAGGGTGATGAGAATAGCAGTGGGAAGTAGGGTGCTGAGAATAGCAGTGGGAAGTAGGGTGCTGAGAATAGCAGTGGGAAGTAGGGTGATGAGAATAGCAGTGGGAAGTAGGGTGCTGAGAATAGCAGTGGGAAGTAGGGTGATGAGAATAGCAGTGGGAAGTAGGATGCTGAAAATAGCAGTGGGAAGTAGGGTGCTGAAAATAGCAGTGGGAAGTCGGGTACTGAGAATAGCAGTTGGAAGTAGGGTGTTGAGAATAGCAGTGGGAAGTAGGGTACTGAGAATAGCAGTGGGTAGTAGGGTAATGAGAATAGCAGTGGGTAGTAGGGTACTGAGAATAGCAGTGGGTAGTAGGGTACTGAGAATAGCAGTGGGAAGTAGGGTGCTGAGAATAGCAGTGGGAAGTAGGGTACTGAGAATAGCAGTGGGAAGTAGGGTGCTGAGAATAGCAGTGGGAAGTAGGGTGCTGAGAACAGCAGTGGGATGTAGGGTGCTGAGAATAGCAGTGGGAAGTAGGGTGCTGAGAATAGCAGTGGGAAGTAGGCTACTGAAAAATAGCAGTGGGAAGTAGGGTACTGAGAATAGCAGTGGGTAGTAGGGTACTGAGAATAGCAGTGGGAAGTAGGGTGCTGAGAATAGCAGTGGGAAGTAGGGTACTGAGAATAGCAGTGGGAAGTAGGGTACTGAGAATAGCAGTGGGAAGTAGGGTACTGAGAATAGCAATGGAAAGTAGGGTACTGAGAATAGCAGTGGGAAGTAGGGTGCTGAGAATAGCAGTGGGAAGTAGGGTGCTGAGAATAGCAGTGGGAAATAGGGTACTGAGAATAGCAGTGGGAAGTAGGGTACTGAGAATAGCAGTGGGAAGTAGGGTGCTGAGAATAGCAGTGGGAAGTAGGGTACTGAGAATAGCAGTGGGAAGTAGGGTGCTGAGAATAGCAGTGGGAAGTAGGGTGCTGAGAACAGCAGTGGGATGTAGGGTGCTGAGAATAGCAGTGGGAAGTAGGGTGCTGAGAATAGCAGTGGGAAGTAGGCTACTGAAAAATAGCAGTGGGAAGTAGGGTACTGAGAATAGCAGTGGGAAGTAGGGTGCTGAGAATAGCAGTGGGAAGTAGGGTGATGAGAATAGCAGTGGGAAGTAGGGTGATGAGAATAGCAGTGGGAAGTAGGGTGATGAGAATAGCAGTGGGAAGTAGGGTGCTGAGAATAGCAGTGGGAAGTAGGGTGCTGAGAATAGCAGTGGGAAGTAGGGTGCTGAGAATAGCAGTGGGAAGTAGGGTGATGATAATAGCAGTGGTAAGTAGGGTGCTGAGAATAGCAGTGGGAAGTAGGGTGATGATAATAGCAGTGGGAAGTAGTGTGATGAGAATAGCAGTGGTAAGTAGGGTGCTGAGAATAGCAGTGGGAAGTAGGGTGATGATAATAGCAGTGGGAAGTAGTGTGATGAGAATAGCAGTGGGAAGTAGGGTGATGAGAATAGCAGTGGGAAGTAGGGTACTGAGAATAGCAGTGGGAAGTAGGGTGATGAGAATAGCAGTGGGAAGTAGGGTGATGAGAATAGCAGTGGGAAGTAGGGTTATGAGAATAGTAGTGGGAAGTAGGGTGATGAGAATAGCAGTGGGAAGTAGGGTACTGAGAATAGCAGTGGGAAGTAGGGTGCTGAGAATAGCAGTGGGAAGTAGGGTACTGAGAATAGCAGTGGCAAGTAGGGTGATGAGAATAGCAGTGGGAAGTAGGGTGATGATAATAGTAGTGGGAAGTAGGGTACTGAGAATAGCAGTCGGAAGTAGGGTACTGAGAATAGCAGTGGGAAGTAGGGTGGTGAGAATAGCAGTGGGAAGTAGGGTACTGAGAATAGCAGTGGGAAGTAGGGTGCTGAGAATAGCAGTGGGAAGTAGGGTGCTGAGAATAGCAGTGGGAAGTAGGGTGCTGAGAATAGCAGTGGGAAGTAGGGTACTGAGAATAGCAGTGGGAAGTAGGGTACTGAGAATAGCAGTGGGAAGTAGGGTGCTGAGAATAGCAGTGGGAAGTAGGGTACTGAGAATAGCAGTGGGAAGTAGGGTGCTGAGAATAGCAGTGGGAAGTAGGGTGCTGAGAATAGCAGTGGGAAGTAGGGTACTGAGAATAGCAGTGGGAAGTAGGGTACTGAGAATAGCAGTGGGAAGTAGGCTACTGAGAATAGCAGTGGGAAGTAGGGTACTGAGAATAGCAGTGGGAAGTAGGGTGCTGAGAATAGCAGTGGGAAGTAGGGTGCTGAGAATAGCAGTGGGATGTAGGGTGATGAGAATAGCAGTGGGAAGTAGGGTACTGAGAATAGCAGTGGGAAGTAGGGTGCTGAGAATAGCAGTGGGAAGTAGGGTGCTGAGAATAGCAGTGGGAAGTAGGGTGATGAGAATAGCAGTGGGAAGTAGGGTGATGAGAATAGCAGTGGGAAGTAGGGTGATGAGAATAGCAGTGGGAAGTAGGGTGCTGAGAATAGCAGTGGGAAGTAGAGTGCTGAGAATAGCAGTGGGAAGTAGGGTGATGAGAATAGCAGTGGGAAGTAGGGTGATGAGAATAGCAGTGGGAAGTAGGGTGATGAGAATAGCAGTGGGAAGTAGGGTGATGAGAATAGTAGTGGGAAGTAGGGTGATGAGAATAGCAGTGGGAAGTAGGGTACTGAGAATAGCAGTGGGAAGTAGGGTGATGAGAATAGCAGTGGGAAGTAGGGTGCTGAGAATAGCAGTGGGAAGTAGGGTACTGAGAATAGCAGTGGGAAGTAGGGTGATGAGAATAGCAGTGGGAAGTAGGGTGATGAGAATAGCAGTGGGAAGTAGGGTGATGAGAATAGTAGTGGGAAGTAGGGTGATGAGAATAGCAGTGGGAAGTAGGGTACTGAGAATAGCAGTGGGAAGTAGGGTGATGAGAATAGCAGTGGGAAGTAGGGTACTGAGAATAGCAGTGGCAAGTAGGGTGATGAGAATAGCAGTGGGAAGTAGGGTGATGATAATAGTAGTGGGAAGTAGGGTGATGAGAATAGCAGTGGGATGTAGGGTGCTGAGGGAGCTGCAGCCCCCCTGAAAAATCTGAATTACAAAATAATATGAATAAATATTTTCTCAAAAGTAGTGTATTGTGCGTTTGCTAGTCCTGTATTAGCAGACTGATGTAGCACGGGCAACAAAAAAGATGTCAGCAAAAAAAACGTGAAGAATTATAGTTCATTTTATGTTTTTATGAATTTTATGTTTTAGATTTTTAAGGTTAACCACTTTACAATGATTTTGAGAGACAATGACAATATTATAATATTTTATACAAATTTGTATTATTATTATATATATATAATAGTTTAGGACCCACTGACCTATGTTTTAAGACAGCATATCCAGACACATGAGGTTGATGACTTTATACAGTATGACTGTCACAGAAACTCACTGTTGAAATGTATTTATTCATTTTCTTTCTACAGTCTTTCAGGAGGGATGTTAAATACGATGAAGCGCTTAACTGGATCAGCATACTAGGATGTTCCATGTCCATCATAGGGTTGAGTTTAACAAGAACATTCCAGATGGAGACCAGGTCAGAACATACAGGGTTCCAGAACCAATTCATAATATACAATAACATTCCAGATGGAGACCAGGTCAGAACATACAGGGTTCCAGAACCAGTTCATAATATACAATAACATTCCAGATGGAGACCAGGTCAGAAAATACAGGGTTCCAGAACCAATTCATAATATACAATAACATTTCAGATGGAGACCAGGTCAGAACATACAGGGTTCCAGAACCAATTCATAATATACAATAACATTCCAGATGGAGACCAGGTCAGAACATACAGGGTTCCAGAACCAATTCATAATATACAATAACATTCCAGATGGAGACCAGGTCAGAACATACAGGGTTCCAGAACCAATTCATAATATACAATAACATTCCAGATGGAGACCAGGTCAGAACATACAGGGTTCCAGAACCAATTCATAATATACAATAACATTCCAGATGGAGACCAGGTCAGAACATACAGGGTTCCAGAACCAATTCATAATATACAATAACATTCCAGATGGAGACCAGGTCAGAACATACAGGGTTCCAGAACCAGTTCATAATATACAATAACATTCCAGATGGAGACCAGGTCAGAAAATACAGGGTTCCAGAACCAATTCATAATATACAATAACATTTCAGATGGAGACCAGGTCAGAACATACAGGGTTCCAGAACCAATTCATAATATACAATAACATTCCAGATGGAGACCAGGTCAGAACATACAGGGTTCCAGAACCAATTCATAATATACAATAACATTCCAGATGGAGACCAGGTCAGAACATACAAGGTTCCAGAACCAATTCATAATATACAATAACATTCCAGATGGAGACCAGGTAAGAACATACAGGGTTCCAGAACCAATTCACAATATACAATAACATTCCAGATGGAGACCAGGTCAGAACATACAGGGTTCCAGAACCAATTCATAATATACAATAACATTCCAGATGGAGACCAGGTCAGAACATACAGGGTTCCAGAACCATTTCATAATATACAATAACATTCCAGATGGAGACCAGGTCAGAACATACAGGGTTCCAGAACCAATTCATAATATACAATAACATTCCAGATGGAGACCAGGTCAGAACATACAGGGTTCCAGAACCAATTCATAATATACAATAACATTCCAGATAGAGACCAGGTCAGAACATACAGGGTTCCAGAACCAATTCATAATATACAATAACATTCCAGATGGAGACCAGGTCAGAACATACAGGGTTCCAGAACCAATTCATAATATACAATAACATTCCAGATGGAGACCAGGTCAGAACATACAGGGTTCCAGAACCAATTCATAACATACAATAACATTCCAGATGGAGACCAGGTCAGAACATACAGGGTTCCAGAACCAATTCAACATATACAATAACAATCCAGATGGAGACCAGGTCAGAACATACAGGGTTCCAGAACCAATTCATAATATACAATAACATTCCAGATGGAGACCAGGTCAGAACATACAGGGTTCCAGAACCAATTCATAATATACAATAACATTCCAGATGGAGACCAGGTCAGAACATACAGGGTTCCAGAACCAATTCATAACATACAATAACATTCCAGATGGAGACCAGGTCAGAACATACAGGGTTCCAGAACCAATTCATAATATACAATAACATTCCAGATGGAGACCAGGTCAGAACATACAGGGTTCCAGAACCAATTCATAATATACAATAACATTCCAGATGGAGACCAGGTCAGAACATACAGGGTTCCAGAACCAATTCAACATATACAATAACATTCCAGATGGAGACCAGGTCAGAACATACAGGGTTCCAGAACCAATTCATAATATACAATAACATTCCAGATGGAGACCAGGTCAGAACATACAGGGTTCCAGAACCAATTCATAATATACAATAACATTCCAGATGAAGACCAGGTCAGAACATACAGGGTTCCAGAACCAATTCATAATATACAATAACATTCCAGATGGAGACCAGGTCAGAACATACAGGGTTCCAGAACCAATTCATAATATACAATAACATTCCAGATGAAGACCAGGTCAGAACATACAGGGTTCCAGAACCAATTCATAATATACAATAACATTCCAGATGGAGACCAGGTCAGAACATACAGGGTTCCAGAACCAATTCATAATATACAATAACATTCCAGATGGAGACCAGGTCAGAACATACAGGGTTCCAGAACCAATTCATAATATACAATAACATTCCAGATGAAGACCAGGTCAGAACATACAGGGTTCCAGAACCAATTCATAATATACAATAACATTCCAGATGGAGACCAGGTCAGAACATACAGGGTTCCAGAACCAATTCATAATATACAATAACATTCCAGATGAAGACCAGGTCAGAACATACAGGGTTCCAGAACCAATTCATAATATACAATAACATTCCAGATGAAGACCAGGTCAGAACATACAGGGTTCCAGAACCAATTCATAATATACAATAACATTCCAGATGGAGACCAGGTCAGAACATACAGGGTTCCAGAACCAATTCATAATATACAATAACATTCCAGATGAAGACCAGGTCAGAACATAAAGGGTTCCAGAACCAATTCATAATATACAATAACATTCCAGATGGAGACCAGGTCAGAACATACAGGGTTCCAGAACCAATTCATAATATACAATAACATTCCAGATGAAGACCAGGTCAGAACATACAGGGTTCCAGAACCAATTCATAATATACAATAACATTCCAGATGGAGACCAGGTCAGAACATACAGGGTTCCAGAACCAATTCATAATATACAATAACATTCCAGATGGAGACCAGGTCAGAACATACAGGGTTCCAGAACCAATTCATAATATACAATAACATTCCAGATGAAGACCAGGTCAGAACATACAGGGTTCCAGAACCAATTCATAATATACAATAACATTCCAGATGAAGACCAGGTCAGAACATACAGGGTTCCAGAACCAATTCATAATATACAATAACATTCCAGATGGAGACCAGGTCAGAACATACAGGGTTCCAGAACCAATTCATAATATACAATAACATTCCAGATGAAGACCAGGTCAGAACATACAGGGTTCCAGAACCAATTCATAATATACAATAACATTCCAGATGGAGACCAGGTCAGAACATACAGGGTTCCAGAACCAATTCATAATATACAATAACATTCCAGATGAAGACCAGGTCAGAACATACAGGGTTCCAGAACCAATTCATAATATACAATAACATTCCAGATGAAGACCAGGTCAGAACATACAGGGTTCCAGAACCAATTCATAATATACAATAACATTCCAGATGGAGACCAGGTCAGAACATACAGGGTTCCAGAACCAATTCATAACATACAATAACATTCCAGATGGAGACCAGGTCAGAACATACAGGGTTCCAGAACCAATTCATAATATACAATAACATTCCAGATGAAGACCAGGTCAGAACATACAGGGTTCCAGAACCAATTCATAATATACAATAACATTCCAGATGGAGACCAGGTCAGAACATACAGGGTTCCAGAACCAATTCATAATATACAATAACATTCCAGATGGAGACCAGGTCAGAACATACAGGGTTCCAGAACCAATTCATAATATACAATAACATTCCAGATGGAGACCAGGTCAGAACATACAGGGTTCCAGAACCATTTCATAATATACAATAACATTCCAGATGGAGACCAGGTCAGAACATACAGGGTTCCAGAACCAATTCATAATATACAATAACATTCCAGATGGAGACCAGGTCAGAACATACAGGGTTCCAGAACCAATTCATAATATACAATAACATTCCAGATGGAGACCAGGTCAGAACATACAGGGTTCCAGAACCAATTCAACATATACAATAACATTCCAGATGGAGACCAGGTCAGAACATACAGGGTTCCAGAACCAATTCATAATATACAATAACATTCCAGATGGAGACCAGGTCAGAACATACAGGGTTCCAGAACCAATTCATAATATACAATAACATTCCAGATGAAGACCAGGTCAGAACATACAGGGTTCCAGAACCAATTCATAATATACAATAACATTCCAGATGGAGACCAGGTCAGAACATACAGGGTTCCAGAACCAATTCATAATATACAATAACATTCCAGATGGAGACCAGGTCAGAACATACAGGGTTCCAGAACCAGTTCATAATATACAATAACATTCCAGATGGAGACCAGGTCAGAAAATACAGGGTTCCAGAACCAATTCATAATATACAATAACATTTCAGATGGAGACCAGGTCAGAACATACAGGGTTCCAGAACCAATTCATAATATACAATAACATTCCAGATGGAGACCAGGTCAGAACATACAGGGTTCCAGAACCAATTCATAATATACAATAACATTCCAGATGGAGACCAGGTCAGAACATACAGGGTTCCAGAACCAATTCATAATATACAATAACATTCCAGATGGAGACCAGGTCAGAACATACAGGGTTCCAGAACCAATTCATAATATACAATAACATTCCAGATGGAGACCAGGTCAGAACATACAGGGTTCCAGAACCAATTCATAATATACAATAACATTCCAGATGGAGACCAGGTCAGAACATACAGGGTTCCAGAACCAGTTCATAATATACAATAACATTCCAGATGGAGACCAGGTCAGAACATACAGGGTTCCAGAACCAATTCATAATATACAATAACATTTCAGATGGAGACCAGGTCAGAACATACAGGGTTCCAGAACCAATTCATAATATACAATAACATTCCAGATGGAGACCAGGTCAGAACATACAGGGTTCCAGAACCAATTCATAATATACAATAACATTCCAGATGGAGACCAGGTCAGAACATACAGGGTTCCAGAACCAATTCATAATATACAATAACATTCCAGATGGAGACCAGGTCAGAACATACAGGGTTCCAGAACCAATTCACAATATACAATAACATTCCAGATGGAGACCAGGTCAGAACATACAGGGTTCCAGAACCAATTCATAATATACAATAACATTCCAGATGGAGACCAGGTCAGAACATACAGGGTTCCAGAACCATTTCATAATATACAATAACATTCCAGATGGAGACCAGGTCAGAACATACAGGGTTCCAGAACCAATTCATAATATACAATAACATTCCAGATGGAGACCAGGTCAGAACATACAGGGTTCCAGAACCAATTCATAATATACAATAACATTCCAGATAGAGACCAGGTCAGAACATACAGGGTTCCAGAACCAATTCATAATATACAATAACATTCCAGATGGAGACCAGGTCAGAACATACAGGGTTCCAGAACCAATTCATAATATACAATAACATTCCAGATGGAGACCAGGTCAGAACATACAGGGTTCCAGAACCAATTCATAACATACAATAACATTCCAGATGGAGACCAGGTCAGAACATACAGGGTTCCAGAACCAATTCAACATATACAATAACATTCCAGATGGAGACCAGGTCAGAACATACAGGGTTCCAGAACCAATTCATAATATACAATAACATTCCAGATGGAGACCAGGTCAGAACATACAGGGTTCCAGAACCAATTCATAATATACAATAACATTCCAGATGGAGACCAGGTCAGAACATACAGGGTTCCAGAACCAATTCATAACATACAATAACATTCCAGATGGAGACCAGGTCAGAACATACAGGGTTCCAGAACCAATTCATAATATACAATAACATTCCAGATGGAGACCAGGTCAGAACATACAGGGTTCCAGAACCAATTCATAATATACAATAACATTCCAGATGGAGACCAGGTCAGAACATACAGGGTTCCAGAACCAATTCAACATATACAATAACATTCCAGATGGAGACCAGGTCAGAACATACAGGGTTCCAGAACCAATTCATAATATACAATAACATTCCAGATGGAGACCAGGTCAGAACATACAGGGTTCCAGAACCAATTCATAATATACAATAACATTCCAGATGAAGACCAGGTCAGAACATACAGGGTTCCAGAACCAATTCATAATATACAATAACATTCCAGATGGAGACCAGGTCAGAACATACAGGGTTCCAGAACCAATTCATAATATACAATAACATTCCAGATGAAGACCAGGTCAGAACATACAGGGTTCCAGAACCAATTCATAATATACAATAACATTCCAGATGGAGACCAGGTCAGAACATACAGGGTTCCAGAACCAATTCATAATATACAATAACATTCCAGATGGAGACCAGGTCAGAACATACAGGGTTCCAGAACCAATTCATAATATACAATAACATTCCAGATGAAGACCAGGTCAGAACATACAGGGTTCCAGAACCAATTCATAATATACAATAACATTCCAGATGGAGACCAGGTCAGAACATACAGGGTTCCAGAACCAATTCATAATATACAATAACATTCCAGATGAAGACCAGGTCAGAACATACAGGGTTCCAGAACCAATTCATAATATACAATAACATTCCAGATGAAGACCAGGTCAGAACATACAGGGTTCCAGAACCAATTCATAATATACAATAACATTCCAGATGGAGACCAGGTCAGAACATACAGGGTTCCAGAACCAATTCATAATATACAATAACATTCCAGATGAAGACCAGGTCAGAACATACAGGGTTCCAGAACCAATTCATAATATACAATAACATTCCAGATGGAGACCAGGTCAGAACATACAGGGTTCCAGAACCAATTCATAATATACAATAACATTCCAGATGAAGACCAGGTCAGAACATACAGGGTTCCAGAACCAATTCATAATATACAATAACATTCCAGATGAAGACCAGGTCAGAACATACAGGGTTCCAGAACCAATTCATAATATACAATAACATTCCAGATGGAGACCAGGTCAGAACATACAGGGTTCCAGAACCAATTCATAACATACAATAACATTCCAGATGGAGACCAGGTCAGAACATACAGGGTTCCAGAACCAATTCATAATATACAATAACATTCCAGATGAAGACCAGGTCAGAACATACAGGGTTCCAGAACCAATTCATAATATACAATAACATTCCAGATGGAGACCAGGTCAGAACATACAGGGTTCCAGAACCAATTCATAATATACAATAACATTCCAGATGGAGACCAGGTCAGAACATACAGGGTTCCAGAACCAATTCAAAATATACAATAACATTCCAGATGGAGACCAGGTCAGAACATACAGGGTTCCAGAACCATTTCATAATATACAATAACATTCCAGATGGAGACCAGGTCAGAACATACAGGGTTCCAGAACCAATTCATAATATACAATAACATTCCAGATGGAGACCAGGTCAGAACATACAGGGTTCCAGAACCAATTCATAATATACAATAACATTCCAGATGGAGACCAGGTCAGAACATACAGGGTTCCAGAACCAATTCAACATATACAATAACATTCCAGATGGAGACCAGGTCAGAACATACAGGGTTCCAGAACCAATTCATAATATACAATAACATTCCAGATGGAGACCAGGTCAGAACATACAGGGTTCCAGAACCAATTCATAATATACAATAACATTCCAGATGAAGACCAGGTCAGAACATACAGGGTTCCAGAACCAATTCATAATATACAATAACATTCCAGATGGAGACCAGGTCAGAACATACAGGGTTCCAGAACCAATTCATAATATACAATAACATTCCAGATGGAGACCAGGTCAGAACATACAGGGTTCCAGAACCAATTCATAATATACAATAACATTCCAGATGAAGACCAGGTCAGAACATACAGGGTTCCAGAACCAATTCATAATATACAATAACATTCCAGATGGAGACCAGGTCAGAACATACAGGGTTCCAGAACCAATTCATAATATACAATAACATTCCAGATGAAGACCAGGTCAGAACATACAGGGTTCCAGAACCAATTCATAATATACAATAACATTCCAGATGGAGACCAGGTCAGAACATACAGGGTTCCAGAACCAATTCAACATATACAATAACATTCCAGATGAAGACCAGGACAGAACATACAGGGTTCCAGAACCAATTCATAATATACAATAACATTCCAGATGAAGACCAGGTCAGAACATACAGGGTTCCAGAACCAATTCATAATATACAATAACATTCCAGATGGAGACCAGGTCAGAACATACAGGGTTCCAGAACCAATTCATAATATACAATAACATTCCAGATGGAGACCAGGTCAGAACATACAGGGTTCCAGAACCAATTCATAATATACAATAACATTCCAGATGAAGACCAGGTCAGAACATACAGGGTTCCAGAACCAATTCATAATATACAATAACATTCCAGATGGAGACCAGGTCAGAACATACAGGGTTCCAGAACCAATTCATAATATACAATAACATTCCAGATGGAGACCAGGTCAGAACATACAGGGTTCCAGAACCAATTCAACATATACAATAACATTCCAGATGGAGACCAGGTCAGAACATACAGGGTTCCAGAACCAATTCATAATATACAATAACATTCCAGATGGAGACCAGGTCAGAACATACAGGGTTCCAGAACCAATTCATAATATACAATAACATTCCAGATGAAGACCAGGTCAGAACATACAGGGTTCCAGAACCAATTCATAATATACAATAACATTCCAGATGGAGACCAGGTCAGAACATACAGGGTTCCAGAACCAATTCATAATATACAATAACATTCCAGATGGAGACCAGGTCAGAACATACAGGGTTCCAGAACCAATTCATAATATACAATAACATTCCAGATGAAGACCAGGTCAGAACATACAGGGTTCCAGAACCAATTCATAATATACAATAACATTCCAGATGGAGACCAGGTCAGAACATACAGGGTTCCAGAACCAATTCATAATATACAATAACATTCCAGATGAAGACCAGGTCAGAACATACAGGGTTCCAGAACCAATTCATAATATACAATAACATTCCAGATGGAGACCAGGTCAGAACATACAGGGTTCCAGAACCAATTCAACATATACAATAACATTCCAGATGAAGACCAGGACAGAACATACAGGGTTCCAGAACCAATTCATAATATACAATAACATTCCAGATGAAGACCAGGTCAGAACATACAGGGTTCCAGAACCAATTCATAATATACAATAACATTCCAGATGGAGACCAGGTCAGAACATACAGGGTTCCAGAACCAATTCATAATATACAATAACATTCCAGATGGAGACCAGGTCAGAACATACAGGGTTCCAGAACCAATTCATAATATACAATAACATTCCAGATGAAGACCAGGTCAGAACATACAGGGTTCCAGAACCAATTCATAATATACAATAACATTCCAGATGGAGACCAGGTCAGAACATACAGGGTTCCAGAACCAATTCATAATATACAATAACATTCCAGATGGAGACCAGGTCAGAACATACAGGGTTCCAGAACCAATTCATAATATACAATAACATTCCAGATGGAGACCAGGTCAGAACATACAGGGTTCCAGAACCAATTCATAATATACAATAACATTCCAGATGGAGACCAGGTCAGAACATACAGGGTTCCAGAACCAATTCATAATATACAATAACATTCCAGATGGAGACCAGGTCAGAACATACAGGGTTCCAGAACCAATTCATAATATACAATAACATTCCAGATGGAGACCAGGTCAGAACATACAGGGTTCCAGAACCAATTCAACATATACAATAACATTCCAGATGGAGACCAGGTCAGAAAATACAGGGTTCCAGAACCAATTCATAATATACAATAACATTCCAGATGGAGACCAGGTCAGAACATACAGGGTTCCAGAACCATTTCATAATATACAATAACATTCCAGATGGAGACCAGGTCAGAACATACAGGGTTCCAGAACCAGTTCATAATATACAATAACATTCCAGATGGAGACCAGGTCAGAACATACAGGGTTCCAGAACCAATTCATAATATACAATAACATTCCAGATGGAGACCAGGTCAGAACATACAGGGTTCCAGAACCAATTCATAATATACAATAACATTCCAGATGGAGACCAGGTCAGAACATACAGGGTTCCAGAACCAATTCAACATATACAATAACATTCCAGATGGAGACCAGGTCAGAACATACAGGGTTCCAGAACCAATTCATAATATACAATAACATTCCAGATGGAGACCAGGTCAGAACATACAGGGTTCCAGAACCAATTCATAATATACAATAACATTCCCGATGGAGACCAGGTCAGAACATACAGGGTTCCAGAACCAATTCATAATATACAATAACATTCCAGATGGAGACCAGGTCAGAACATACAGGGTTCCAGAACCAATTCAACATATACAATAACATTCCAGATGGAGACCAGGTCAGAACATACAGGGTTCCAGAACCAATTCATAATATACAATAACATTCCAGATGGAGACCAGGTCAGAACATACAGGGTTCCAGAACCATTTCATAATATACAATAACATTCCAGATGGAGACCAGGTCAGAACATACAGGGTTCCAGAACCAATTCATAATATACAATAACATTCCAGATGGAGACCAGGTCAGAACATACAGGGTTCCAGAACCAATTCATAATATACAATAACATTCCAGATGGAGACCAGGTCAGAACATACAGGGTTCCAGAACCAATTCATAATATACAATAACATTCCAGATGGAGACCAGGTCAGAACATACAGGGTTCCAGAACCAATTCAACATATACAATAACATTCCAGATGGAGACCAGGTCAGAACATACAGGGTTCCAGAACCAATTCATAATATACAATAACATTCCAGATGGAGACCAGGTCAGAACATACAGGGTTCCAGAACCAATTCAACATATTGGGTGCTGCTCAATAGAGTAAAGAGGCCCTTTGTCTGATCCAACAGGACTTGACAGGTGAAACCATTATGAAACCCACTATTAATGAACCAACACATCCATAGCTCCTCTTCTACTTTCCCTAACATAGTGTTGTCTATTACGCATCCCCAGGAAATCACCCAAAACCATCCCAACGGTCCCCTTATTGAGCGTCTGTCTCCTGGTCTTCACCCTCCTCTTCATGTTGGGAGTGGACAACCCTCATAAACAGAAACCTGAAATACAGGAGGACAACGTTCTCCCCCTGTCTGACACACACAGAGTGGGACAGAGGGCCCTGTACTGCAGTGGTGGTCCTGCTGCAGTACTTCCTGCTGTACGACACACACACAGAGTGGGACAGAGGGCCCTGTACTGCAGTGGCGGTCCTGCTGCAGTACTTCCTGCTGTACATAACACACAGAGTGGGACAGAGGGGCCTGTACTGCAGTGGTGGTCCTGCTGCAGTACTTCCTGCTGTACGACACACACACAGAGCGGGACAGAGGACCCTGTACTGCAGTGGTGGTCCTGCTGCAGTACTTCCTGCTGTACGACACACACACAGAGTGGGACAGAGGGCCCTGTACTGCAGTGGCGGTCCTGCTGCAGTACTTCCTGCTGGGGACGTTAACCTGGAACACGCTGTACGCCACACGTCAGAAACAGCCACCAGTCCGTCACACTTCACTGCCTATACCGTGGCCATCGGATGGAGGAGGACAGCATGGAGAAACATCAGTATTTAGTTGTTTCAGAAGCTTTGGCTGCCATTAGCCCTGGGCTCCTTGAACCAAAACGAATGCTAGGTGACATTTTCAGGCCATAATAATCCTGAAATAGAACTTAACAGCATCTTGTATAGTGATGTTCTGTCTTTAGAGGATGTATGTGTAATATATACTCTGTACCTGGCTGCATGCAAATCTACCAGGAAATAACAACAACACTCTCTGTCCTTTAGCACGGCCTGCGGTTGTGGTGGTGACCCTCACCGTAGGAATATATTAAAAAAGCGAGAGACAGAAAGCAATAACGTGGTTGAATCTGCAGACGTGTTGCTGTGCGTTTTGTTGCTGTGCGTTTTGCTGCCAACTTTACTTTGCTAGCTGACAACTTTACGTTTTTTTGTTTTGTTTTTAATTACCGTTTATATTTTTAGTTTTTTCCATCGCAACTTTTTTCCCTCATTCAACTTTTTCACTCCGGACGCTTTATCTGGACATGGTTCGTCAACACCTTCAACAGCCGAAGCTAAGTAGTAACATTAACATGATGTCTTCTAATTGCAGTCGCTGTACTCATAATATACAGGAGAACGATCGCCTTACGGCGAGAATAGCTGTGCTACAAGCCCAGCTTCAGACGCAATCGTTAGGCAAGGGTAATTTCAGTGTAGGAAAGGAAGAAACAGCGTCTGTGCCACCAGTAAGTACAGATAGTAACGTTAGTATAAATCCCCCCGCACAGTCCCCGCAGCCGGACAACTTTCTCATGGCTTCTGGAGGGAAATGCTGTTGGAATGCTCAACCGGTGTCGCTCATTCAGCCGACAGAAACTTTCAACCGGTTCTCCCCATTATGTAGCGAGTCGGAGTCTGAGTCTTCTCTTGTCTCTACTCCTCCCGTTACGGGGTCTGAGACGCCGAAGGCTCCCACCATTAGCTCTGACAAATTGAAAACCCTAGTCATTGGCGACTCCATTACCCGCAGTATTAGACTTAAAGCGAATCACCCAGCGATCATACACTGTTTACCAGGGGGCAGGGCTACCGACGTTAAGGCTAATCTAAAGATGGTGCTGGCTAAAGCTAAATCTGGCGAGTGTAGAGAGTATAGAGATATTGTTATCCACGTCGGCACCAACGATGTTAGGATGAAACAGTCAGAGGTCACCAAGTGCAACATAGCTTCAGCGTGTAAATCAGCTAGAAAGATGTGTCGGCATCGAGTAATTGTCTCTGGCCCCCTCCCAGTTAGGGGGAGTGACGAGCTCTACAGCAGAGTCTCAGCACTCAATCGCTGGTTGAAAACTGTTTTCTGCCCCTCCCAAAAGATAGAATTTGTAGATAATTGGCCCTCTTTCTGGGACTCACCCACAAACAGGACCAAGCCTGACCTGCTGAGGAGTGACGGACTCCATCCTAGCTGGAGGGGTGCTCTCATCTTATCTACCAACATAGATAGGGCTCTAACTCCTCTAGCCCCACAATGAAATAGGGTGCAGGCCAGGCAGCAGGCTGTTAGCCAACCTGCCAGCTTAGTGGAGTCTGCCAATAGCACAGTCAGTGTAGTCAGCTCAGCCATACCCATTGAGACTGTGTCTGTGCCTCGACCTAGGTTGGGCAAAACTAAACATGGCGGTGTTCGCCTTAGCAATCTTATTAGGATAAAGACCTCCTCCATTCCTGCCATTATTGAAAGAGATCGTGATACCTCACATCTCAAAATAGGGTTACTTAATGTTAGATCCCTCACTTCAAAGGCAGTCATAGTCAATGAACTAATCACTGATCATAATCTTGATGTGATTGGCCTGACTGAAACATGGCTTAAGCCTGATGAATTTACTGTGTTAAATGAGGCCTCACCTCCTGGTTACACTAGTGACCATATCCCCCGTGCATCCCGCAAAGGCGGAGGTGTTGCTAACATTTACGATAGCAAATTTCAATTTACAAAAAAAAAAATTGCGTTTTCGTCTTTTGAGCTTCTAGTCATGAAATCTATGCAGCCTACTCAATCACTTTTTATAGCTACTGTTTACAGGCCTCCTGGGCCATATACAGCGTTCCTCTCTGAGTTTCCTGAATTCCTATCAGACCTTGTAGTCATAGCAGATCATATTCTAATTTTTGGTGATTTTAATATTCACATGGAGAAGTCCACAGACCCACTCCAAAAGTCTTTCGGAGCCATTATTGACTCAGTGGGTTTTGTCCAACATGTCTCTGGACCTACTCACTGCCACAGTCATACTCTGGACCTAGTTTTGTCCCATGGAATAAATGTTGTAGATCTTAATGTTTTTCCACATAATCCTGGACTATCGGACCACCATTTTATTACGTTTGCAATTGCAACAAATAATCTGCTCAGACCCCAACCAAGGAGCATCAAAAGTCGTGCTATAAATTCTCAGACAACACAAAAATTCCTTGATGCCCTTCCAGACTCCTTCTGCCTACCCAAGGACGTCAGAGGACAAAAATCAGTTAACCACCTAACTGAGGAACTCAATTTAACCTTGCGCAATACCCTAGATGCAGTTGCACCCCTAAAAACGAAAAACATTTGTCATAAGAAACTAGCTCCCTGGTATACAGAAAATACCCGAGCTTTGAAGCAAGCTTCCAGGAAATTGGAACGGAAATGGCGCCACACCAAACTGGAAGTCTTCCGACTAGCTTGGAAAGACAGTACCGTGCAGTACCGAAGAGCCCTCACTGCTGCTCGATCATCCTACTTTTCCAACTTAATCGAGGAAAATAAGAACAATCCAAAATTTCTTTTTGATACTGTTGCGAAACTAACTAAAAAGCAGCATTCCCCAAGAGAGGATGGCTTTCACTTCAGCAGTAATAAATTCATGAACTTCTTTGAGGAAAAGATCATGACCATTAGAAAGCAAATTACGGACTCCTCTTTGAATCTGCGTATTCCTCCAGGGCTTAGCTGTCCTGGATCTGCACAGCTCTGCGAGGGCCTGGGATCGGGAGAGACACTTAAGTGTTTTAGTACTATATCTCTTGACACAATGATGAAAATAATCATGGCCTCTAAACCTTCAAGCTGCATACTGGATCCTATTCCTACTAAACTGCTGAAGGAGCTGCTTCCTGTGCTTGGCCCTCCTATGTTGAACATAATAAACAGCTCTCTATCCACCGGATGTGTACCAAACTCACTAAAAGTGGCAGTGATAAAGCCTCTCTTGAAAAAGCCAAACCTTGACCCGGAAAATATAAAAAACTATCGGCCTATATCGAATCTTCCATTCCTCTCAAAGATTTTAGAAAAAGCTGTTGCGCAGCAACTCACTGCCTTTCTGAAGACAAATAATGTATACGAAATGCTTCAGTCTGGTTTTAGACCCCATCATAGCACTGAGACTGCACTTGTGAAGGTGGTAAATGACCTTTTAATGGTGTCAGACCGAGGCTCTGCATCTGTCCTCGTGCTACTAGACCTTAGTGCTGCCTTTGACACCATCGATCACCACATTCTTTTGGAGAGACTGGAAACCCAAATTGGTCTACACGGACAAGTTCTGGCCTGGTTTAGATCTTACCTGTCGGAAAGATATCAGTTTGTCTCTGTGAATGGTCTGTCCTCTGACAAATCAACTGTACATTTCGGTGTTCCTCAAGGTTCCGTTTTAGGACCACTATTGTTTTCACTATATATTTTACCTCTTGGGGATGTTATTCGAAAACATAATGTTAACTTTCACTGCTATGCGGATGACACACAGCTGTACATTTCAATGAAACATGGTGAAGCCCCAAAATTGCCCTCGCTAGAAGCCTGTGTTTCAGACATAAGGAAGTGGATGGCTGAAAACTTTCTACTTTTAAACTCGGACAAAACAGAGATGCTTGTTCTAGGTCCCAAGAAACAAAGAGATCTTCTGTTAAATCTGACAATTCATCTTGATGGTTGTAAAGTCGTCTCAAATAAAACTGTGAAGGACCTCGGCGTTACTCTTGACCCTGATCTCTCTTTTGACGAACATATCAAGACTGTTTCAAGGACAGCTTTTTTCCATCTACGTAACATTGCAAAAATCAGAAATGTTCTGTCCAAAAAAGATGCAGAAAAATTAATCCATGCATTTGTTACTTCTAGGTTAGACTACTGCAATGCTCTACTTTCCGGCTACCCGGATAAAGCACTAAATAAACTTCAGTTAGTGCTAAATACGGCTGCTAGAATCCTGACTAGAACCAAGAAATTTGATCATATTACTCCAGTGCTAGCTTCCCTACACTGGCTTCCTGTTAAGGCAAGGGCTGATTTCAAGGTTTTACTGTTAACCTATAAAGCGTTACATGGGCTTGCTCCTACCTATCTTTCCGAGTTGGTCCTGCCGTACATACCAATACGTACGCTACGGTCACAAGACGCAGGCCTCCTAATTGTCCCTAGAATTTCTAAGCAAACAGCGGGAGGCAGGGCTTTCTCCTATAGATCTCCATTTTTATGGAACAGTCTGCCTACCCATGTGAGAGACGCAGACTCGGTCTCAACCTTTAAGTCTTTACTGAAGACTTATCTCTTCAGTAGGTCATATGATTGAGTGTAGTCTGGCCCAGGAGTGTGAAGGTGAACGGAAAGGCTCTGGAGCAACGAACCGCCCTTGCTGTCTCTGCCAGGCCGGTTCCCCTCTCTCCACTGGGATTCTCTGCCTCTAACCCTGTTACAGGGGCTGAGTCACTGGCTTGCTGGTGCTCTTTCATGCCGTCCCTAGGAGGGGTGCGTCACTTGAGTGGGTTGAGTTACTGACGTGATCTTCCTGTCTGGGTTGGCGCCCCCCCTTGGTTTGTGCTGTGGTGGAGACCTTTGTGGGCTATACTCGGCCTTGTCTCAGGATTGTAAGTTGGTGGTTGAGGATTTCCCTCTAGTGGTGCGGGGGCTGTGCTTTGGCAAAGTGGGTGGGGTTATATCCTTCCTATTTGGCCCTGTCCGGGGGTTTCTTCGGATGGGGCCACAGTGTCTCCTGACCGCTCCTGTCTCAGCCTCCAGTATTTATGCTGCAGTAGTTTGTGTCGGGGGGCTAGGGTCAGTTGGTTACCTGGAGTACTTCTCCTGTCTTATCCAGTGTCCTGTGTGAATTTAAGTATGCTCTCTCTAATTCTCTCGTTCTCTCTTTCTCTCTGAGAACCTGAGCCCTAGGACCATACGTCAGGACTACCGGGCATGATGACACCTTGCTGTCCCCAGTCCGCCTGGCCTTGCTGCTATTCCAGTTTCAACTGTTCTGCCTGCGGTTACGGAACCCCTACCTGTCCCAGACCTGCTGTTTTCAACTCTTAATGATCGGCTATGAAAAGCCAACTGAGATTTATTCCTGATTATTATTTGACCATGCTTGTCATTTATGAACATTTTGAAAATCTTGGCTCTCTCTAATTTTCTCCTTCTCTCTTTCTTTCTCTCGGAGGACCTGAGCCCTAGGACCATACGTCGGGACTACCGGCCGTGGTGACTCCTTGCTGTCCCCAGTCCGCCTGGCCTTGCTGCTATTCCAGTTTCAACTGTTCTGCCTGCGGTTATGGAACCCCTACCTGTCCCAGACCTGCTGTTTTCAACTCTTAATGATCGGCTATGAAAAGCCAACTGAGATTTATTCCTGATTATTATTTGACCATGCTTGTCATTTATGGAAATTTTTAAAATCTTGGCTCTCTCTAATTTTCTCCTTCTCTCTTTCTTTCTCTCGGAGGACCTGGGCCCTAGGACCATGCGTCGGGACTGCCGCCCGTGGTGACTCCTTGCTGTCCCCAGTCCGCCTGGCCTTGCTGCTATTCCAGTTTCAGCTGTTCTGCCTGCGGTTATGGAACCGCCACCTGTCCCAGACCTGTTGTTTTTCAACTCTTGATGATCGGCTATGAAAAGCCAACTGAAAATTATTCATGATTATTATTTGACCATGCTTGTCACTTATGAACATTTTTGAACATCTTGGCATAGTTCTGTTATAATCTCCACCCGGCACAGCCAGAAGAGGACTGGCCACCCCTCATAGCCTGGTTCCTCTCTAGGTTTCTTCCTAGGTTTTGGCCTTTCTAGGGAGTTTTTCCTAGCCACCGTGCTTCTACACCTGCATTACTAGCTGTTTGGGGTTTTAGGCTGGGTGTCTGTACAGCACTTCGAGATATTAGCTGATGTACGAAGGGCTATATAAAATAAAATTGATTGATATTACAGAGGGGCTGATCCACTGGGTTACAGGTGGTGACCCTCACCTTAGGAATTTATTACAGAGGGGCTGATCCACTGGGTTACAGGTGGTGACCCTCACCGTAGGAATATATTACAGAGGGGCTGATCCACTGGGTTACAGGTGGTGACCCTCACCGTAGGAATTCATTACAGAGGGGCTGATCCACTGGGTTACAGGTGGTGACCCTCACCTTAGGAATTCATTACAGAGGGGCTGATCCACTGGGTTACAGGTGGTGGCCCTCACCGTAGGAATTCATTACAGAGGGGCTGATCCACTGGGTTAGAGGTCGTGACCCTCACCTTAGGAATTCATTACAGAGGGCCTGATCCACTGGGTTAGAGGTGGTGACCCTCACCTTAGGAATTCATTACAGAGTGGCTGATCAACTGGGTTACAGGCAGGAGGAATTGTGAGTCATTTTCTCTACATATTTGCTGGTTTGTAAACCACTGCACAGTCTGAATAGCTGAAGCCACGAGCTGGAGGTGATTGATATCTCTCAGGTGAACTGTACTGTATTGTACTGTACTATCAATATCAATGTGGGGCAATTGCTGTATAAAATGTTATAACGAAATACTGTAAAAGTTGTTCCCTATCAATGTTCGTATTGCATGCTTTTAACGATGTCAACGAGCAATTTAAAAAGTTGAACAAAACAAAAAGAATGATCCATTAAGTTGAAAGGTTTCTTGTTTACTTATGCCACCCACCATGTTAACTTCATACCACGTTATTCAAATCACTGGCATCCTGTTTTGTCTGTCACAAAGTCCCAGTCTCTAACTCATTCATGTGACCTCTCAGTTGCTGGCTTGCTGCCCTCCATCCAAAAGGGACCCTGACTTCAAGCTGCCAATTTTTGTAATGAGCACCATTCTCTAACGCTCTCAGTCATTAGTAATGAGCACCATTCTCTAACCCTCTCAGTCATTAGTAATGAGCACCATTCTCTAACCCTCTCAGTCATTAGTAATGAGCACCATTCTCTAACCCTCTCAGTCATTAGTAATGAGCACCATTCTCTAACCCTCTCAGTCATTAGTAATGAGCACCATTCTCTAACCCTCTCAGTCATTAGTAATGAGCACCATTCTCTAACCCTCTCAGTCATTAGTAATGATCACCATTCTCTAATCCTCTCAGTCATTAGTAATGAGCACCATTCTCTAATCCTCTCAGTCATTAGTAATGAGCACCATTCTCTAATCCTCTCAGTCATTAGTAATGAGCACCATTCTCTAATCCTCTCAGTCATTGGTAATGAGCACCATTCTCTAACCCTCTCAGTCATTAGTAATGAGCACCATTCTCTAACCCTCTCAGTCATTGGTAATGAGCACCATTTTCTAACCCTCTCAGTCATTGGTAATGAGCACCATTCTCTAACCCTCTCAGTCATTGTTAATGAGCACCATTCTCTAACCCTCTCAGTCATTGGTAATGAGCACCATTCTCTAACCCTCTCAGTCATTGGTAATGAGCACCATTCTCTAACCCTCTCAGTCATTGGTAATGAGCACCATTCTCTAACCCTCTCAGTCATTAGTAATGAGCACCATTCTCTAACCCTCTCAGTCATTGGTAATGAGCACCATTCTCTAACCCTCTCAGTCATTGTTAATGAGCACCATTCTCTAACCCTCTCAGTCATTAGTAATGAGCACCATTCTCTAATCCTCTCAGTTTATTAGTAATGAGCACCATTCTCTAACCCTCTCAGTCATTAATAATGAGCACCATTCTCTAATCCTCTCAGTTTATTAGTAATGAGCACCATTCTCTAACCCTCTCAGTCATTAGTAATTAGCACCATTCTCTAACCCTCTCAGTCATTAGTAATGAGCACCATTCTCTAACCCTCTCAGTCATTAGTAATGAGCACCATTCTCTAACCCTCTCAGTCATTAGTAATGAGCACCATTCTCTAACCCTCTCAGTCATTAGTAATGAGCACCATTCTCTAACCCTCTCAGTCATTAGTAATGAGCACCATTCTCTAACCCTCTCAGTCATTAGTAATTAGCACCATTCTCTAACCCTCTCAGTCATTAGTAATGAGCACCATTCTCTAACCCTCTCAGTCATTGGTAATGAGCACCATTCTCTAACCCTCTCAGTCATTGGTAATGAGCACCATTCTCTAACCCTCTCAGTCATTAGTAATGAGCACCATTCTCTAACCCTCTCAGTCATTAGTAATGAGCACCATTCTCTAACCCTCTCAGTCATTAGTAATGAGCACCATTCTCTAACCCTCTCAGTCATTAGTAATGATCACCATTCTCTAATCCTCTCAGTCATTAGTAATGAGCACCATTCTCTAATCCTCTCAGTCATTAGTAATGAGCACCATTCTCTAACCCTCTCAGTCATTAGTAATGAGCACCATTCTCTAACCCTCTCAGTCATTAGTAATGAGCACCATTCTCTAACCCTCTCAGTCATTAGTAATGAGCACCATTCTCTAACCCTCTCAGTCATTAGTAATTAGCACCATTCTCTAACCCTCTCAGTCATTAGTAATGAGCACCATTCTCTAACCCTCTCAGTCATTGGTAATGAGCACCATTCTCTAAGCCTCTCAGTCATTGGTAATGAGCACCATTCTCTAACCCTCTCAGTCATTAGTAATGAGCACCATTCTCTAACCCTCTCAGTCATTAGTAATGAGCACCATTCTCTAACCCTCTCAGTCATTAGTAATGAGCACCATTCTCTAACCCTCTCAGTCATTAGTAATGATCACCATTCTCTAATCCTCTCAGTCATTAGTAATGAGCACCATTCTCTAATCCTCTCAGTCATTAGTAATGAGCACCATTCTCTAATCCTCTCAGTCATTAGTAATGAGCACCATTCTCTAATCCTCTCAGTCATTGGTAATGAGCACCATTCTCTAACCCTCTCAGTCATTAGTAATGAGCACCATTCTCTAACCCTCTCAGTCATTGGTAATGAGCACCATTTTCTAACCCTCTCAGTCATTGGTAATGAGCACCATTCTCTAACCCTCTCAGTCATTGTTAATGAGCACCATTCTCTAACCCTCTCAGTCATTGGTAATGAGCACCATTCTCTAACCCTCTCAGTCATTGGTAATGAGCACCATTCTCTAACCCTCTCAGTCATTGGTAATGAGCACCATTCTCTAACCCTCTCAGTCATTAGTAATGAGCACCATTCTCTAACCCTCTCAGTCATTGGTAATGAGCACCATTCTCTAACCCTCTCAGTCATTGTTAATGAGCACCATTCTCTAACCCTCTCAGTCATTAGTAATGAGCACCATTCTCTAATCCTCTCAGTTTATTAGTAATGAGCACCATTCTCTAACCCTCTCAGTCATTAATAATGAGCACCATTCTCTAATCCTCTCAGTTTATTAGTAATGAGCACCATTCTCTAACCCTCTCAGTCATTAGTAATTAGCACCATTCTCTAACCCTCTCAGTCATTAGTAATGAGCACCATTCTCTAACCCTCTCAGTCATTAGTAATGAGCACCATTCTCTAACCCTCTCAGTCATTAGTAATGAGCACCATTCTCTAACCCTCTCAGTCATTAGTAATGAGCACCATTCTCTAACCCTCTCAGTCATTAGTAATGAGCACCATTCTCTAACCCTCTCAGTCATTAGTAATTAGCACCATTCTCTAACCCTCTCAGTCATTAGTAATGAGCACCATTCTCTAACCCTCTCAGTCATTGGTAATGAGCACCATTCTCTAACCCTCTCAGTCATTAGTAATTAGCACCATTCTCTAACCCTCTCAGTCATTAGTAATGAGCACCATTCTCTAACCCTCTCAGTCATTAGTAATTAGCACCATTCTCTAACCCTCTCAGTCATTAGTAATGAGCACCATTCTCTAACCCTCTCAGTCATTGGTAATGAGCACCATTCTCTAACCCTCTCAGTCATTAGTAATGAGCACCATTCTCTAACCCTCTCAGTCATTGGTAATGAGCACCATTCTCTAACCCTCTCAGTCATTAGTAATGAGCACCATTCTCTAACCCTCTCAGTCATTAGTAATGAGCACCATTCTCTAACCCTCTCAGTCATTGGTAATGAGCACCATTCTCTAACCCTCTCAGTCATTGGTAATGAGCACCATTCTCTAACCCTCTCAGTCATTAGTAATGAGCACCATTCTCTAACCCTCTCAGTCATTGGTAATGAGCACCATTCTCTAACCCTCTCAGTCATTGGTAATGAGCACCATTCTCTAACCCTCTCAGTCATTGGTAATGAGCACCATTCTCTAACCCTCTCAGTCATTAGTAATGAGCACCATTCTCTAACCCTCTCAGTCATTGGTAATGAGCACCATTCTCTAACCCTCTCAGTCATTGGTAATGAGCACCATTCTCTAACCCTCTCAGTCATTAGTAATGAGCACCATTCTCTAACCCTCTCAGTCATTAGTAATGAGCACCATTCTCTAACCCTCTCAGTCATTAGTAATGAGCACCATTCTCTAACCCTCTCAGTCATTAGTAATGAGCACCATTCTCTAACCCTCTCAGTCATTAGTAATGAGCACCATTCTCTAACCCTCTCAGTCATTAGTAATGAGCACCATTCTCTAACCCTCTCAGTCATTGGTAATGAGCACCATTCTCTAACCCTCTCAGTCATTGGTAATGAGCACCATTCTCTAACCCTCTCAGTCATTGGTAATGAGCACCATTCTCTAACCCTCTCAGTCATTGGTAATGAGCACCATTCTCTAACCCTCTCAGTCATTGTTAATGAGCACCATTCTCTAACCCTCAGTCATTGGAAGCATACAGTTCTTATACCACAGTATTACAGCAATCTAAGCATGTTTTCCAGTACAAGACACACATCGATGAAGAAGAAGTTCCTCAGTAGCTTTTCTCTGGCTGTGGTGCTCGGTCTCTCCTGGATCCTGGGCTATCTGTTGCTCATTACACAGAACCAGACCATGTACACCACACTCAACATCTCCTTCTGTCTACTCACCACCACTCAGGTAGTAAATGTCTGCACTCACTACTGTAAGTCGCTCTGGATAAGAGCGTCTGCTAAATGACTCAAATGTAAAATATAAAGACTAGTCTACTAATGTACCACAGAATCCAGACACGATTGAAAAATAGACACCTACTAAACATAAATAAATTCTGTTGGTCTTTATAGAAACGCTTCCTCTTGTGTTCCTGAAAATACTTGATAACATCTGTGTGTTTTTGCTCTCTCTGGTCTTTCTGTGTAACGATCTGGGTGTCGTGGGTGTGAAGTCAGGAGCAGGAAACAGAGAGTTCAAGGTAGTGCTCTTTAATGCACACACGGCGGACATAGGCCACCCCACGAAACACTGGGTGCTGAAAAACAAATGCCCCAAACACGGGGACTAAAACAGTCCAGCAAAACCCTCGAACAGGAACAAACACGTTTGTCTCCAACATACACAAATGTTATCACAAACAAACCCGCACAAAGAAACAGGCGGGCCGGCTGACTAATAAAGCCCAACTAATCACCACAAACGCATAACAGGTGTAACCAATAAACATACAAGGAGGGGAGGAAAGAATCAGTGGCAGCTAGTAGGCCGGCGACGACGACCGCCGAGCGCCACCCGAACGGGAAGGAGAGCCACCTTCGGTCGGAGTCGTGACATCATGGAAACGCTTCCTCTTGTGTTCCTGAAAATACTTGATAACATCGTTGTGTTTTTGCTCTCTCTCCACAGGGTTTGCAGATTTATATTATTAACAGCAATTGTCAAGAAAAATATGTAAAGTGCCTTGAAATCTGTCTCTAGTGCTGGGATCCCGCTTCACACCGAAAAGTTCAGTCTACGGTGAGGCGACAACAGTGAATAAGTAGAATCAAACACACAGCTGGACACTGATCTGACATTTCCACCTTGTTCCCCACATGTATCTAACTGATGAGTTGCAAGTTCAACCTCTGTTGTAAAATATCTCATATACCTCCACTAGTGCCTAGAATATACAGTATATTACACACCATTCTGTATCAATGTATTTTTACTGTGAATTCCCTCAGAAGTTGTTGTCCAAAGATTTGGCTATGCAAATGTTTGTAAATGTCCCGCCCTGACCAGAGTTATCTCTGGTTTCTTTATATTTTGGTTAGGTCAGGGTGTGACTAGGGTGGGACCGTTAGTGTTGTATTGTCTAGGGGTTTTTGTATGTCCAGGGTTGTTGTAGGTCTAGGTGATTTATATGTCTATGGTGGCCTGATATGGTTCCCAATCAGAGGCAGCTGTTTATCGATGTCTCTGATTGGGGATCATATTTAGGTAGCCATTTTCCCTTTTGTGTTCGTGGGTTCTTGTCTATGTGTAGTTGCCTGTCAGCACTCATGTGTATAGCTTCACGGTTCGTTTTGTTATTTTGTTAGTTTTGTTCAGTGTTCATTCTTATATTAAAGAAGAATGTATGCATACCACGCTGCGTCTTGGTCTCCTCCTTTGACGGCCGTGACAGTAAATACAGTATATACACACTGTATGTTATTTTTGAAATGTAACTGTTTTGAATAAAACTGATTGTTCTCTTTGAAACAAATGTTTCAGTATTTTATGTGAGAAAAAAACACTATTTTACACAATATCTCAGAAAATAGCTTTAGACAGTGTAGCGTAGGGATGTCAAGCTACATAATTTCCCCTGCTGGCCACGTTTGGTCTTTACCGAGGCCACACTTAAAATGTATTAACCTTTTACTGCAGTGGGCTGAATCAGGGTCACACAGAGTGATTCTTGGTCGTATTGGTAACAAATCTACTTTGAAACAAAAGTACACACCACACACACACATGGTTATGGGCTTAAAAACAAGAAGACACCTGTGATTTACCAGATATAGAGTTGAAATCTATTCCAATTTGAGTTTTCATCCTAATATTAGACTTTCTGTACATCACAGAAGACAGAAATATAACAAAACTGTTTGACATAGAAACACCGGATTGGACCCATTTTTTACAATTTTCGCCTAAAATGACATACCCAAATCTAACTGTCTGTAGCTCAGGACCTCAAGCAGGATATGTATATTCCTGATAACATTTGAACAGAAACACATGTGGAAATGTGAAATGAATGTAGGAGAATATAACATAGTAAATCTGGTAGAAGATAATACAAACAAAAAAACATGTGTTTTCTATTTTTTGTTGTTGCATCATCTTGCAAGAGAAAGGCCAGATGATCTAGTGATGTTCTAGGTGTAATTTAGATTTTGTCCACCAGGTGGAAGCAGTGTGTGTGCAAAGTTTCAGACTGATCCAGTAAAGAATTACATCAGTACAACATATTTTGTATCAAATCTGCCAGGAGTTTTGCCAAATGTGCCAGATTGGTCAATTGATACATTTTAAAGTACATACCTATAGAGAACACACAAAAATGCTATGGAAATTAAACATTTTAGTTTACACACTTCCAGGAATGTCATCAATGATGGATCATTATCTTCCCTACAGAAAATACACTAACCTTCACTCATCTAGATGGCTGGTCCTAATGGGTTTGGAGCCAGAGACAGCAGCGGGGTCAAACTGTAGAACCCAGTTCCACATTTGAATGTATAAAAAAATATCAAACAAAACTACACTACATTTGATCTCTGGGACCCTCAGGATGACAAATCAGAGCAAGATTAAACCAACTCTTAGTTTCCTGATTCAGATCTGTTTAAAACAACTCTTAGTATCCTGATTCAGATCTGTTCTCACCAACTCTTAGTTTCCTGATTCAGATCAGAGATTAACTGCTTACACAACAGGAGGGCGAGGTCCGAGCTGATCAGTACAATGATTCTGCAAAGGTGTTTCTTTTCGATGTTCAATGGAAAGGAAGAACATGGTGGTAAGTAGGATTGATGAGAACAAAATAAACATATTTCTGCCTTTTGAGATCTTAAAAAAGCAACAACATTCAAATGGAGAGACATTTTAATGGTTGGTGGCACAATATGCACTGTTGGCCTATCTAAGGCCCAGATCCTAATTTGACCTTGTCCGTGACCTAAACAGTGAAGAAAAATAATAGTCTTCAGACCAACTGCTATCAGAGCATCTGCACTCCTTTGTTAAACAACGCGTCAGGGACTTTTCTGCCCCTTTTCTGAAATAGAAACCCTGTGCTGCAAATATCTTCATTAAACACAGGAGAGGAACTCTTTATTAAGATGCTAGATGAAATTACCACCCATCTTCATTAAACACAGGAGAGGAACTCTCTTTATTAAGATGCTAGATGAAATTACCACCCATCTTCATTAAACACAGGAGAGGAACTCTCTTTATTAAGATGCTAGATGAAATTACCACCCATCTTGGAAGAGCCGGGAGGATGAGCAATTCACTACCCTGTCATGCAATATGTTGTGATGCAGACAGTGTCTCTTAACTACTAAGATGTAATTGATGTCTAATTGTTGTCTTGGTTCACTTAATTCAGGTCATCAAAACTGAATTGTCGTCCAGCCCAAAACCTGGTAAGAACTTTACTAAAGTCATAGATCAATATGAGTTTATTTTTTTCTATTATCACATTTACTATTTCACTTTCACAAATACACATTTATAGTCTAACATCAATTGCACTGGAATGCAGTGCACTTGTTACATACATCAAAAGTTAACTAAATATACAATACATTCAAATATATGAAATAAAAACCTTATCAATAAGAACTCAGTAGTTAGGCTCTTGTGGGCTCATTTAGTAGCCCAACTCATGAGGGATTTGCTCTTCTCCTGAAAAGTTCAGTCCTGCATCTGACCAGAATAGGATGTTCAAAACTAAACGCTACACCAGACATTTCCTGTGGGCTTTCTTATACAGTAGGTCCCCAGATGTATACAATGCATTAGATCACGTTTTTTGATTTGAGGGGATTTTTCAGTGTTTTAAAAATGTTGATTATGTTTCAGCATCCAGGGGTTTGTCAGTTTCTACAAAAACAGTCTCTTAGTGCAGAGATGTCTGTGACTATTTTGCCTGTTGGTCACAGGCTGGGAGCAGAACAGGGGCTGTGGCAGAGCAGAGCACTTAGGGGTGAAGTCCCTTGCTCAAAGGCAAAACAGCGGTAGGTAGTACACAGGGATACACCGGTAACCCACCGGGCTTCAATATCACCGTATACTACCTACTGCCGTTGTGCCCATCAGCAAGGCACTTTACAACACACACATCACAGGCTGATAGCAGGACAGGGGCTGTGGCAGAGCATCAGAGCCCATCAGAAAGGCACTTTACAACACACACATCACAGGCTGATAGCAGGACAGGGGCTGTGGCAGAGCATCAGAGCCCATCAGAAAGGCACTTTACAACACACACATCACAGGCTGATAGCAGGACAGGGGCTGTGGCAGAGCATCAGAGCCCATCAGAAAGGCACTTTACAACACACACATCACAGGCTGATAGCAGGACAGGGGCTGTGGCAGAGCATCAGAGCCCATCAGAAAGGCACTTTACAACACACACATCACAGGCTGATAGCAGGACAGGGGCTGTGGCAGAGCATCAGAGCCCATCAGAAAGGCGCTTTACAACACACACATCACAGGCTGATAGCAGGACAGGGGCTCCAAAAAATGATTGTTCTACGTAATAATTGACTAGAACAATACAATAACTCCTAATGTTTGTATTTTTGTGTCTGCTAAGGACGACAAGTTGATTTACGGGGAGAGGTCGGGTAATGTAATTATGTGCCCGAGCACAAAACAACATATATGTAATTTTTGTCCTGTCTAAATCTGCCATGTCAGTCATTTTTAATTCCAACCAGAATAACCTCATGTTTTTTGGTCTCCTGAAAGTACTAGTCCCGTGCGAATCAACATCAAGTTTTATTTGTCACATGCGCCGAATAAAACAGGTGCTGACTTACAAGCCCTTAACCAACAATGCAGTTCAAGAAATAGAGTTAAGAAAATATATGCTAAATAAAATAAGTCAGCTTTTGCAGACACGTCTCGCCCCGCATCAGTATAGAAAGGGTCCCTAGCAAACTGCATCAGTATAGAAAGGGTCCCTAGCAAACTGCATCAGTATAGAAAGGGTCCCTAGCAAACTGCATCAGTATAGAAAGGGTCCCTAGCAAACTGCATCACCTTTGTGGGGAGACTAAAATCATCAAATCTTGTTGCAAAGTTACAATGTGTATATCATTGACCGCTAGCCAGAAATAGCAATGTTTTTCTTTCTTCCTCGTTATGCAGACATAAGCACACCTGGCACCATCGAGGTGCAGCTGTTTACTTTCTACACGGGTTGTTATTTTTCAGTTTCGTCCTAAGAACAGATTGTAGTGGTAAAATAAAAAGGGATACATTTTTTTGGTGCCATTTAGGTGACATTGATCTCCAAGCTTCACTCCAGTCAAAACGGCCTTTGCGAGTGTTTGATTCCATTCATTTGCTGTGGCCTGGCGCTAGTGCTCCAGCTTATTGGTATTTAAAACAACTTTTTAAACTTTTATTTAACTCGTCAAGTCAGTTAAGAACAAATTCTTATTTTCAATGACAGCCTAGGAACAGTGGGTTAATTGCCTTGTTCAGGGGGCAGAACGACAGATTTTTACCTTGTCAGCTCGGGGATTCAATCTTGCAACCTTTCGGTTACTAGTCCAACGCTCTAACCACTAGGCTACCTGCCGTCCCTACACTCTAACCACTAGGCTACCTGCCGTCCCTACACTCTAACCACTAGGCTACCTGCCGTCCCTACACTCTAACCACTAGGCTACCTGCCGTCCCTACACTCTAACCACTAGGCTACCTGCCGTCCCTACACTCTAACCACTAGGCTACCTGCCGTCCCTACACTCTAACCACTAGGCTACCTGCCGTCCCTACACTCTAACCACTAGGCTACCTGCCGCCCCTACACTCTAACCACTAGGCTACCTGCCGTCCCTACACTCTAACCACTAGGCTACCTGCCGTCCCTACACTCTAACCACTAGGCTACCTGCCGTCCCTACACTCTAACCACTAGGCTACCTGCCGTCCCTACACTCTAACCACTAGGCTACCTGCCGTCCCTACACTCTAACCACTAGGCTACCTGCCGTCCCTACACTCTAACCACTAGGCTACCTGCCGTCCCTACACTCTAACCACTAGGCTACCTGCCGTCCCTACACTCTAACCACTAGGCTACCTGCCGTCCCTACACTCTAACCACTAGGCTACCTGCCGTCCCTACACTCTAACCACTAGGCTACCTGCCGTCCCTACACTCTAACCACTAGGCTACCTGCCGTCCCTACACTCTAACCACTAGGCCACCTGCCTCCCCTACACTCTAACCACTAGGCTACCTGCCGTCCCTACACTCTAACCACTAGGCTACCTGCCGTCCCTACACTCTAACCACTAGGCTACCTGCCGTCCCTACACTCTAACCACTAGGCTACCTGCCGTCCCTACACTCTAACCACTAGGCTACCTGCCTCCCCAGCTTAGCCAACGTTTGCTTGCCATTTTTCTTCCTTGACCTTTTCCATTGTCCAGCCTTCTATAGTTACCCACTGTATTGTCCAGCCAGCCTTCTATAGTTACCCACTGTATTGTCCAGCCAGCCTTCTATAGTTACCCACTGTATTGTCCAGCCCAGCCTTCTATAGTTACCCACTGTATTGTCCAGCCAGCCTTCTATAGTTACCCACTGTATTGTCCAGCCAGCCTTCTATAGTTACCCACTGTATTGTCCAGCCCAGCCTTCTATAGTTACCCACTGTATTGTCCAGCCAGCCTTCTATAGTTACCCACTGTATTGTCCAGCCAGCCTTCTATAGTTACCCACTGTATTGTCCAGCCAGCCTTCTATAGTTACCCACTGTATTGTCCAGCCCAGCCTTCTATAGTTACCCACTGTATTGTCCAGCCCAGCCTTCTATAGTTACCCACTGTATTGTCCAGCCAGCCTTCTATAGTTACCCACTGTATTGTCCAGCCCAGCCTTCTATAGTTACCCACTGTATTGTCCAGCCCAGCCTTCTATAGTTACCCACTGTATTGTCCAGCCCAGCCTTCTATAGTTACCCACTGTATTGTCCAGCCAGCCTTCTATAGTTACCCACTGTATTGTCCAGCCCAGCCTTCTATAGTTACCCACTGTATTGTCCAACCAGCCTTCTATAGTTACCCACTGTATTGTCCAGCCAGCCTTCTATAGTTACCCACTGTATTGTCCAGCCAGCCTTCTATAGTTACCCACTGTATTGTCCAGCCCAGCCTTCTATAGTTACCCACTGTATTGTCCAGCCAGCCTTCTATAGTTACCCACTGTATTGTCCAGCCCAGCCTTCTATAGTTACCCACTGTATTGTCCAGCCAGCCTTCTATAGTTACCCACTGTATTGTCCAGCCCAGCCTTCTATAGTTACCCACTGTATTGTCCAGCCCAGCCTTCTATAGTTACCCACTGTATTGTCCAGCCCAGCCTTCTATAGTTACCCACTGTAGGGAAAAGGTTTTGGGGGGACGCATATCAGAGGAGAAAAGAAAAGCAGTCAATCATGTCAATAACTGTTTTATCCTCCCTGTAGTCCCACGTTAAGTCCAAGTGATTGATGATGTCAATAAACAAACCTCAGCTACAAACTCCTCATCAAGCATTTACACTAGTATTGACAGGACCCGGTAATCATTTACACCAGTATGTGTTGGGTTTGTTGTGGCGGCAATTGCAGAGAAATGCAATTATCTCCTCCCTATAAACTCTCATACTCTTGAGAGCATTAGGCCTACCCTTACTTAGCTACCTAACATCATTATGTAGAGTTTACACCAGTATGTGTTGGGTTTGTTGTGTCTCCTCCCTCTTTATCCCTACCCTTTCTTAGCTACCTAACATCATTATGTAAAAGTAGATCATGATGCTCAGCAGACTACGAAACGAGCCATGTTGAAGGATAAATGTTGATGATAGTCAAAGCTGAGTCCATTGTTTTTTAAGTCACAGCTGAGTTTAGCCAAAGCATGTTCAGGCAGTGTGGTCTATCCACGTTGAAAGAGCCAATAGGCAGGCAGACAGACCCTTGTACCCCTGTTAGCAGCTCCGATTGGCAGTAACTGGTATGTTACTGATATTGATTGACAGCACTTAATGGGCAGGGCTATAAGAAAAGAGATTCTCCCATTGGATAATATTGAGCAAGGGCTCATTTTGTTACTAAATATCAGATTTATTTCTGCTGGGATTTTAAAAAAAGCAAAATGATCTTTCAAAAAAAATATTTTTGTAAAATTGTATAAAACAACATCTCATGGCACATTAGGGACTGTGAAATGGCACACAGACACAGTCTGTGACACTAACACACACAATCTACACCCACATTATTCTTTAGTTGTATTGTTTGTGTAAGTCATTGTATTCTAATGCTGATTGTAACACCCACATTATTCTTTAGTTGTATTGTTTGTGTAAGTCATTGTATTCTAATGCTGATTGTAACACCCACATTATTCTTTAGTTGTATTGTTTGTGTAAGTCATTGTATTCTAATGCTGATTGTAACACCCACATTATTCTTTAGTTGTATTGTTTGTGTAAGTCATTGTATTCTAATGCTGATTGTAACACCCACATTATTCTTTAGTTGTATTGTTTGTGTAAGTCATTGTATTCTAATGCTGATTGTAACACCCACATTATTCTTTAGTTGTATTGTTTGTGTAAGTCATTGTATTCTAATGCTGATTGTAACACCCACATTATTCTTTAGTTGTATTGTTTGTGTAAGTCATTGTATTCTAATGCTGATTGTAACACCCACATTATTCTTTAGTTGTATTGTTTGTGTAAGTCATTGTATTCTAATGCTGATTGTAACACCCACATTATTCTTTAGTTGTATTGTTTGTGTAAGTCATTGTATTCTAATGCTGATTGTAACACCCACATTATTCTTTAGTTGTATTGTTTGTGTAAGTCATTGTATTCTAATGCTGATTGTAACACCCACATTATTCTTTAGTTGTATTGTTTGTGTAAGTCATTGTATTCTAATGCTGATTGTAACACCCACATTATTCTTTAGTTGTATTGTTTGTGTAAGTCATTGTATTCTAATGCTGATTGTAACACCCACATTATTCTTTAGTTGTATTGTTTGTGTAAGTCATTGTATTCTAATGCTGATTGTAACACCCACATTATTCTTTAGTTGTATTGTTTGTGTAAGTCATTGTATTCTAATGCTGATTGTAACCCTAAACCCCCTAGAAACAGCCTTATTCCTTGTCTGGACCTGCAAATGTCCCCAGTTGGTCCAATGGTTGTCAGTTTGCTATTCTGCGTGGACTTCTGGTCCCCACAAGTATAGTTAAACATGTCCACTCTCACACTCCAACACACACAATCTACACACACATTATTCTTTAGGAATATTGTTGTATTTAATATTTGTGTGAATGTTTTTGGCTATTAGTGTGTCCGTGCTTGGTTACTTGTCGTGTTTTATGGTAATTGTTGTTGGATTGTACCTCAACTTTAAAGGAGCTAATAGTATTGAAGTATTTCTGTGCCGCGTAGGTTTATTTTGTTTGCCTTGTTTGACTGATTTCAGCTCATTGACGCGTTGCAGAATGACAACTCCCAACCCTTTCAGAACAGCATGGACACGGATGGATCAGATTCCAACTTGAAAGAAGATGCGGAGACCGTGCCTGTGTCTTCCAGCCCCAAACCCAAGGTAAGAGAACTTGAATGATGGCCACAGTCGATCGTTGATCCCCCTTTAAATGGTCTATCAGCCTAACTCCCCAGTTATTATAGCCCCTAGCGTATTCACCTAGATCAGGGCTATTCAACTATATTCTTACAGTTGGCAGATTTGAAAAAAGTTATTTACTTTGAACCAGACATTTTTTACATGCGATTGCTTTTCCTAAGACCGGTATGAACCACTTTTTTGGCCTACTTATAACACAGTTGACCTGCATTACATTCTTCATACATAGCTTTGTTTTTTATTTTTATTTACACATAGGAAACCTTTTATGCATGGCATATGTCAGCTGACCAGCATCACATTCCATTCTGTATTTATTTAATTTCATTCTTTCCTGTTTTACACAATTTATTTTGAACATAAAAAACACACAAGTGTTTCCCTTCGAATGGAAGAAATTGCACTTTGGGAGAGAGCAGAAAAGTGCAACCCGCCGGTCTGAAGATTCACATTTGACAGGAAGAAACAGTGTTTGTTTTCATGTGAGAGAAGCTGGATTTCCACGTGTCTGTTTAGGAATTATTCTGCAATAATATGCTCAGTCCAAAACGTTGCACAGCCCACAGACTGAAGTGCCTCAGATAAGATGTTTGCACGTCTCCGAACTCTAGGTAGAGGGAACCCTTGTCATGTGACATTGGCACCTTAGCATTCGCAGAGAAGTCTCCCCGTCGCATCGGTATAGAAAGGATCCCTAACAAACTGCATTACCTTTGTGGGGAGACTAAACTCATCAAATCATGTTGCAAAGCTATCTTTCAGCTTAACTGAAAACTCTGACATTACTGGTGTCATCTGTACTCGGGATGGCTTTATTAGGCTGGACAAATGACATTTTTAACAACGCTTTTTTCTGGTAAAAATGAGTTCATTGCATCCGTCGTGGAGCCCAGTTTCATAATATTACCATATGTCCCAGTTGCTTGCTTTAGTTTTGAAGTAATCGTGAAAAAAACAGGCCTTATTTTAGGTCATTTTTCACCCTGCCATCTCCTATTAGTTCTACTGAGCACCGTGGCACCAACTCACCTTCTGAACGTTCTATTCCCAGCCCATTGTTCTGCATCACAATGCCATCTCCTATTAGTTCTACTGAGCACCGTGGCACCAACTGGCTTTCCGAACGTTCTATTCCCAGCCCATTGTTCTGCATCACAATGCCTGCATTGCTATTGTTGGCAATGAGACCTGCCCACGTTGGTAGTTAAAAGGTCAACCACAACAAGAAGTGACTCATGGAACTCTGAGGTCGTCCCATTGTTTCCTATGGGGAAATATAGGTATGTCTGTCTATTTTGCTAAATATCAAATATATTATATAATATATATATAATATATATATATAAATATCTCGCAATGTGTATATTTAGATTTTTTTCAAATTAGACACCATTGGACACAACATTTTAGAATTCTTTTGTGATTTATTTTTGTATTTTTTTAGCAACATTATCCTACATTTTTTTTTGAATGTATACTTTTTTATTTAACCTTGAACTAGTCATATACAGTATATCACACAGTGTTGGGGTCAATTCCAATCATTTCAACCACTACACTGTGTTTTTTAATTTCTCTTCAATGGTTTTCAATTTGGAATTGGAATTTGCTTTACTTTCTGAATTGAAATGGAAGTTGAACCCAATCCTTACAGCATATCACAAAATGGCTAATATTTTTTAATCCCTGCACATGTTCTAACCACTTGTGTTAAGGAGAAATGTTGGGATATTTGTTCAATAGCCATTTTAGAACTTGTTTAGTATGTATCCCTTATTACTATCAATGGCTTCATCAAGCTTGTGACTCTACTAACTTGTTGGATGCATTTGTAGTTTGTTTTGGTTGTTTCTGATTTATTTTATGCCCAATTTCAATTAACCTGTTGGGGATGGGGGCGCTGTTTAGACTATTTATGCTAATGTGGCTAATTTTTTAAACGGCTTCCCACAAAATCCTTGATCGTACAATATGCATATTATTATTATTATTGGATAGAAAACAGTCTATAGTTTCTATAGGAGTTGAAATTTTGTCTCTAAGTGGAACAGAGCCCATTCTACAGCAATTTCCCTGACATGGAGTCAGATTTGAGAAACGTTGGCCACTTTTCTGAAGTCATTTAAACGGGCACTGTCGTTGCTATGACTATACGGACACTTCTTACGTCTTCCCCTGGATGCCTTTACGTGATGACGATTCCAACGGGCTCGATTGCTCGTTCACAGGCCCTACAAATGAAAAAAACCTTTAGCTAGCAAGTCTTTTCTTGCTGCGTAACGCGCGTGGAAGACACCGACCCTCTCCTGTTCCAAGCATTAGTTTAGCCTGTTATATTTCTCCGGTCATCTTTTCACTCGTTATAGGAGTTACAAACATCACAAAGTAGTTAATTTAAAGCGTTTTATAGCAATTTATATCCGTTTAGTGCGATTTTGGGACATTTATTTTTGCAACGATGTGAAAAGTTGGGAACGCTTTTCAGTTCATCCCGAACGTAGTTGACATTTCCACATGGCAAGAGGACAGCTTTCCACCAAAAGACGATTTCTCCCAAGAAAGGATCCTTTGCCCAAGATACTGATGGAAGAACAGCTCAAGGTAGGACATTTTTATTATGATAAATCGTGTTTCTGTCGAAACATTTTAGTGGCTTAGGACGCCATGTTTTTTGACGTAGCTTCGCTTGGCGCAAACTGTATTGAAAAGTAAGGATAAATTAAAAAATGTAATAACGCAATTGTATTAAGAATTAAATTGTCTATCAATCCCTGTCCACCCTATATTTTTTAGTCACGTTTATGAGTATTTATGTATAAGAGTAGATCACTGTCTAAGTGGCGCAAGGACGTTTTCTTTACCAGCTTGTCTACATTTCACATTGTCTAACCATGATTTTGGTGGCTAAATATAAACATTTTCGATCAAACTGTATATGCATGTTGTAATGTGATGTTACAGGAGTGTCATCGGAAGAATTCTGAGAAGGTTAGTGAAAAAATTAATATCTTTTGGCGATGTTGACTTTTATCGCTCACTTTGGCTAGAATCAATGCTGGGCTGCTAATTGCTATGTGCTAAGCTAATATAACGATTTATTGTGTTTTCGCTGTAAGACACTTAGAAAATCTGAAATATTGTCTGTATTCACAGGATCTGTGTCTTTCGATTCGTGTATGCTGTGTATTTTTACGAAATGTTTGATGATTAGTAGTTAGGTAAACACGTTGCTCATTGTAATTATTCTAGTCCATTTGTGATGGTGGGTGCAATTGTAAACTATGAAGTCTACCTGAAATATGCACTTTTTTCTAACAAAACCTATCCCATACCATAAATATGTTATCAGACTGTCATCTAATGAGTTTTTTTGTTGGTTAGGGGCTATAAATATCTTAGTTTAGCCGAATTGGTGATGGCTACTGGTGTTGGTGGACAAATAAAAGATGGTGGATTATGCTAATGTGTTTTTAGGTAATAGATGTACATCTTTACATATTGTGTCTTCCCTGTAAAACATTTTAAAAATCGGAAATGTTGACTGGATTCATAAGATCTGTGTCTTTCATTAGCTGTATTGGACTTTAATGTGTGAAAGTTAAATATTTTAAAAAAATATTTTTTTTGAATTTCGCGGCACTGGTTTTTCAGTGGGGGGGGGGGGGGTGTGCCGCTAGCGCCACGCTGATCCTAGACAGGTTAATTCGAAATAATACACTGCTCAAAAAAATAAAGGGAACACTAAAATAACACATCCTAGATCTGAATGAATGAAATATTCTTATTAAATACTTTTTTCTTTACATAGTTGAATGTGCTGACAACAAAATCACACACAAATGATCAATGGAAATCAAATTTATCAACCCATGGAGGTCTGGATTTGGAGTCACACTCAAAATTAAAGTGGAAAACCACACTACAGGCTGATCCAACTTTGATGTAATGTCCTTAAAACAAGTCAAAATGAGGCTCAGTAGTGTGTGTGGCCTCCACGTGCCTGTATGACCTCCCTACAACGCCTGGGCATGCTCCTGATGAGGAGGCGGATGGTCTCCTGAGGGATCTCCTCCCAGACCTGGACTAAAGCATCCGCCAACTCCTGGACAGTCTGTGGTGCAACGTGGCGTTGGTGGATGGAGCGAGACATGATGTCCCAGATGTGCTCAATTGGATTCAGATCTGGGGAACGGGCGGGCCAGTCCATAGCATCAATGCCTTCCTCTTGCAGGAACTGCTGACACACTCCAGCCACATGAGGTCTAGCATTGTCTTGCATTAGGAGGAACCCAGGGCCAACCGCACCAGCATATGGTCTCACAAGGGGTCTGAGGATCTCATCTTGGTACCTAATGGCAGTCAGGCTACCTCTGGCGAGCACATGGAGGGCTGTGCGGCCCCCCAAAGAAATGCCACCCCACACCATGACTGACCCACCGCCAAACCGGTCATGCTGGAGGATGTTGCAGGCAGCAGAACGTTCTCCACGGCGTCTCCAGACTCTGTCACACGTGCTCATGTGCTCAGTGTGAACCTGCTGTCATCTGTGAAGAGCACAGGGCGCCAGTGGTGAATTTGCCAATCTTGGTGTTCTCTGGCAAATGCCAAACGTCCTGCACGGTGTTGGGCTGTAAGCACAACCCCCACCTGTGGACGTCGGGCCCTCATACCACCCTCATGGAGTCTGTTTCTGACCGTTTGAGCAGACACATGCACATTTGTGGCCTGCTGGAGGTCATTTTGCAGGGCTCTGGCAGTGCTCCTCCTGCTCCTCCTTGCACAAAGGCGGAGGTAGCGGTCCTGCTGCTGGGTTGTTGCCCTCCTACGGCCTCCTCCACGTCTCCTGATGTACTGGCCTGTCTCCTGGTAGCGCCTCCATGCTCTGGACACTACGCTGACAGACACAGCAAACCTTCTTGCCACAGCTCGCATTGATGTGCCATCCTGGATGATCTGCACTACCTGAGCCACTTGTGTGGGTTGTAGACTCCGTCTCATGCTACCACTAGAGTGAAAGCACCGCCAGCATTCAAAAGTGACCAAAACATCAGCCAGGAAGCATAGGAACTGAGAAGTGGTCTGTGGTCACCACCTGCAGAACCACTCCTTTATTGGGGGTGTCTTGCTAATTGCCTATAATTTCCACCTATTGTCTATTCCATTTGCACAACAGCATGTGAAATTTATTGTCAATCAGTGTTGCTTCCTAAGTGGACAGTTTGATTTCACAGAAGTGTGATTGACTTGGAGTTACATTGTGTTGTTTAAGTGTTCCCTTTATTTTTTGGAGCAGTGTATATTGTGCAATTTTGGAGTCCTCTTTATTCTAAATAAGACTAATGTTTTGTAAACCCTTTTGCCTGCCCCCACCCCATTGGATATGTTTCATGCTGAATGTCCATCAGTCAGCTACCCTCCCCTAAGCTCAGGCCAAAATCTGTGGATGTCATTTTTATACACCGCTATCTAGAACCTAAAAGGGTTCTTTGGCTCTCTCTGCCCCATGGGATTGTGGGTGTGTACTGAGCATTAGCCTACAAAATATGTAATGGAATGATTACAAATAATCAGGACATGATTGTACAGTTATTGGTTTGGTAAATAAGAGTTGATATGTTGGAGTGAAACAGGTCAGGTTTTCAGTGATCAGACAATCTATTCAGTAAAACAAATGTATCAATTCTGATTTGTTCTTATGATTTCAGCTCAAACAAATGCTTGGATATGATTCTGAAGACTCAATCAGCAACATCGAAATAACAGAAGATGAGTATGTGTTAGGAACAGAAAGTGAAAGTGAGAGCAGCATACATAACTCTGAATGTACATTTGATATTTTTGTACTCCAGGGAACTATACTGTACCCTTATTTCTACGTGTCTGTATGCCTGTCCACCCGTCTGTCCCTCTTCCTGCCTGTCCGCCCGTCTGTCCCTCTTCCTGCCTGCCCGCCTCCCTGTTTGTTTGATTTTGTAAATAAAAAAATCTGACCATCAAAAATCTGTCCTCATCCTTCCCTGACTTTTCCGGAATGTTTGTATGTTACACTGTTCATTTGTCAGAATTTTGAAATCTCAAGCAAAAGTATTTAGAGCCTTTTTCCTTTTTAAAACTGAATCCGCCGAGACAATGTGCTGTAGGAAGTTGGTACCCAGCCAGGTGCTGATGCAACTCTCCTGACTGAGTGAATGACAAACTGATGAATGGTGAGATAATTGTGCATCTTCACAATTACATTTAAATTAGGCCTGAGTGATTAGGAGGGTGAAGAGGTTGAATTAATTTGAACAATAGTGTATTGATGAGTTTGTTATGCGTATTTATCAGCAGTAAATAATTTGACAGCATGACTTGTGGGTTGATACCATAACTTTTACATTTTACTTTGTAAAAAACAGTTATGGGACTGTTTTATTTACTCCAACTCTCTTTAATATTTATCACGTTTATTGTAAATAAGAACATTTTAAATGTTGCACTAGGCCTTCTAAATAATTCATATTGGGCGGGAAACAATCGATGCCAGACAACCTGATCAGCTGATTGAAACGACACCTGAAACGATACCACATGTTCACACATAAGAGTTAGCCTGTAGACACGTTTACATTGGCAGTCGGATGAGTGACAATATATTAGGCCTATTATTTGTCAAATTGTACATGAAGAGATGGGCGCATCGCTTTATCAAATCCGCCACATGCAGGTAAAACATTGTGATTTCTATATAGTATCTGAAAAAGCATATTCTGCACTTTTTATGACACTTACCTTTTATGACACGTACCTTTTATGACACGTACCTTTTATGACACGTACCTTTTATGACACGTACCTTTGATAAATAACTGAGTTCAAGAGGGGCAGCTCTTTTTTTCAAATGTAACTTTTTCCAAGAATATTCGTGCTGTCCCTGCATTCAGCTCATGACCACTCGGCAGCATTGCTCTGGCTACTAAGCAAAAACTAGTAACATAATAAACGTAACATTAAAATATGCTATTCTGTTGTTAATTGATGAATGGGCGCCAGCAACCAGAAATAAACGAATAATGGTGCATGTGATTTCAGTTAAGTTTTTGTTTGCGCCAAGGTCGAAACCAAGTACTTGCTCAATGTCTTTCCCTATCTGGTGAAAGATGAAACCAGGCCAGCGGGTGAGATACTAGTGTTGAAACTCGTGGACAAAGGCAGGAATATGACCATGGTCAACTTCTTCACATTAATTACCCCTGGCAGACTTGTTGACTGCAAAGAAGACGAGCCTTCTCGGAATAGTGAACAAATAAAGGCGGGAGCCTTTATTTTAAACCATAAAAATAAGACATAATGTCAAGTTGGCAGGTGTACAGGAAACAAGGCCCATAAACTGTTTGCAGTGCAACTGATTTGTTTTTGGCGCTTGTTCACACAAATCCCCGAAGCTGTGGACCCGAAACTTAAAGAGAAGAAATTCACCTGGCTGGTTAAAGTATTAATATTATTATCTGTTAGTTTCTGTTAGAAGCTGTAACTAGACTTTATTAATACTATAACTCTGTTACTAATCAAATCTATAAATAAACATTATATTAATGGCTATAACTCTGTTACTAATGGAACCTATACATAAAGTTGATCAAATGGATTCCACTGTAGTGTTTTATTGTCAGGGAAACAGAAATAGGCTGTAGGTCTTTGTGTTTTCTAGGACTGTAGAATTATACAAAACATATCCTTGACTCTCTAAACAAATAACTATTGTTATTGATATTTTCCCATTAATATTTCTTCATGCAATTAATCGTTTACAATAGTTTATGCACTATTTATAAAGCATTTATTTATCAAGCGTGTTTGCACACCTTGCAGGTTGATATGCATCTGATGCTAAAGAGGCCCGGCAACATTCTCTAGTGGGTTCTGATATGCTGAAAGGCCATTCAAACTGATCTAGATTAGAATCCATTCTCTAGTGGTTCTGATATGCTGAAAGACCATTCAAACTGATCTAGATTAGAATCCATTCTCTAGTGATATCTGATATGCTGAAAGGCCATTCAAACTGATCTAGATTAGAATCCATTCTCTAGTGGTTCTGATATGCTGAAAGGCCATTCAAACTGATCTAGATTAGAATCCATTCTCTAGTGGTTCTGATATGCTGAAAGACCATTCAAACTGATCTACATTAGAATCCATTCTCTAGTGGGTTCTGATATGCTGAAAGGCCATTCAAACTGATCTAGATTAGAATCCATTCTCTAGTGGGTTCTGATATGCTGAAAGGCCATTCAAACTGATCTAGATTAGAATCCATTCTCTAGTGGTTCTGATATGCTGAAAGGCCATTCAAACTGATCTAGATTAGAATCCATTCTCTAGTGGTTCTGATATGCTGAAAGGCCATTCAAACTGATCTACATTAGAATCCATTCTCTAGTGGGTTCTGATATGCTGAAAGGCCATTTAAACTGATCTAGATTAGAATCCATTCTCTAGTGGTTCTGATATGCTGAAAGGCCATTCAAACTGATCTACATTAGAATCCATTCTCTAGTGGGTTCTGATATGCTGAAAGGCCATTCAAACTGATCTAGATTAGAATCCATTCTCTAGTGGTTCTGATATGCTGAAAGGCCATTCAAACTGATCTAGATTAGAATCCATTCTCTAGTGGTTCTGATATGCTGAAAGGCCATTCAAACTGATCTAGATTAGAATCCATTCTCTAGTGGGTTCTGATATGCTGAAAGACCATTCAAACTGATCTAGATTAGAATCCATTCTCTAGTGGTTCTGATATGCTGAAAGGCCATTCAAACTGATCTACATTAGAATCCATTCTCTAGTGGGTTCTGATATGCTGAAAGGCCATTCAAACTGATCTAGATTAGAATCCATTCTCTAGTGGTTCTGATATGCTGAAAGGCCATTCAAACTGATCTAGATTAGAATCCATTCTCTAGTGGTTCTGATATGCTGAAAGGCCATTCAAACTGATCTAGATTAGAATCCATTCTCTAGTGGGTTCTGATATGCTGAAAGGCCATTCAAACTGATCTAGATTAGAATCCATTCTCTAGTGGGTTCTGATATGCTGAAAGGCCATTCAAACTGATCTAGATTAGAATCCATTCTCTAGTGGGTTCTGATATGCTGAAAGGCCATTCAAACTGATCTAGATTAGAATCCATTCTCTAGTGGGTTCTGATATGCTGAAAGGCCATTCAAACTGATCTAGATTAGAATCCATTCTCTAGTGGTTCTGATATGCTGAAAGGCCATTCAAACTGATCTACATTAGAATCCATTCTCTAGTGGTTCTGATATGCTGAAAGGCCATTCAAACTGATCTAGATTAGAATCCATTCTCTAGTGGGTTCTGATATGCTGAAAGGCCATTCAAACTGATCTAGATTAGAATCCATTCTCGAGTGGGTTCTGATACGCTGAAAGGCCATTCAAACTGATCTAGATTAGAATCCATTCTCTAGTGGGTTCTGATATGCTGAAAGGCCATTCAAACTGATCTAGATTAGAATCCATTCTCTAGTGGGTTCTGATATGCTGAAAGGCCATTCAAACTGATCTAGATTAGAATCCATTCTCTAGTGGGTTCTGATATGCTGAAAGGCCATTCAAACTGATCTAGATTAGAATCCATTCTCTAGTGGTTCTGATATGCTGAAAGGCCATTCAAACTAATCTAGATTAGAATCCATTCTCTAGTGGTTCTGATATGCTGAAAGGCCATTCAAACTGATCTAGATTAGAATCCATTCTCTAGTGGTTCTGATATGCTGAAAGGCCATTCAAACTGATCTAGATTAGAATCCATTCTCTAGTGGGTTCTGATATGCTGAAAGGCCATTCAAACTGATCTAGATTAGAGTCCATCTTCCCCTTGTGCCCTAAACAACAGCCTATTGTCCCCAGATGGTACTAGTTGGTCGGAACTTGGTCCCCAGATGGGACTTCCTGTTGACACCAAATAAGGAGTTTCCTCTTGTGTCCCCACATTGATCACCTTCCCAGTCCCCACAATGTCATCTACCCCGATTTCAATGAATCAATTACATTTGAAGGGGTGTATTTATTATAGATGTTGTTTAAGATTTGTTGATATTTTCATCTTGTCTCCAGGTTGTCAGGAAAGTGGTGTCCCCAGAATGTGGTGTGAGAACAGGTGTCCCCAGAATGTGGTGTGAGAACAGGTGTCCCCAGAATGTGGTGTGAGAACAGGTGTCCCAAGAATGTGGTGTGAGAACAGGTGTCCCCAGAATGTGGTGTGAGAACAGGTGTCCCCAGAATGTGGTGAGAACAGGTGTCCCAAGAATGTGGTGTGAGAACAGGTGTCCCCAGAATGTGGTGTGAGAACAGGTGTCCCCAGAATGTGGTGTGAGAACAGGTGTCCCCAGAATGTGGTGTGAGAACAGGTGTCCCCAGAATGTGGTGTGAGAACAGGTGTCCCAAGAATGTGGTGTGAGAACAGGTGTCCCCAGAATGTGGTGTGAGAACAGGTGTCCCCAGAAGGTGGTGTGAGAACAGGTGTCCCCAGAAGGTGATATAAACACGTGTGTGTGTCCTTTTTTTAGAGAGAAATAAAGAAGTACATTTAAAGACGAACGTCGTCCTGAATAATTACTGCTGACTAATCTCTCCCTTTCTCTTTCCCTCTACACTCCCTCTCTCTCTCTTTCCCTCTGTTCTGACTCTCTACCCTCCCTCTCTCTCTTTCCCTCTGTTCTGACTCTCTACCTTCCCTCTCTCTCTCTCTCTTTCCCTCTGTTCTGACTCTCTACCCTCCCTCTCTCTCTCTTTCCCTCTGTTCTGACTCTCTCCCCTCCCTCTCTCTCTCTCTCTTTCCCTCTGTTCTGACTCTCTCCCCTCCCTCTCTCTCTCTTTCCCTCTGTTCTGACTCTCTACCCTCCCTCTCTCTCTCTTTCCCTCTGTTCTGACTCTCTACCCTCCCTCTCTCTCTTTCCCTCTGTTCTGACTCTCTACCCTCCCTCTCTCCCTATTTCCCTCTGTTCTGAATCTCTACACTCCCTCTCTCTCTCTTTCCCTCTGTTCTGACTCTATACCCCCCCTCTCTCTCTTTCACTCTGTTCTGACTCTCTCCCCTCCCTCTCTCTCTCTCTCTCTCTTTCCCTCTGTTCTGACTCTCTCCCCTCCCTCTCTCTCTTTCCCTCTCTTCTGACTCTCTACCCTCCATCTCGCGCTTTCCCTCTATTCTGACTCTCTCCCATCCCTCTCTCTCTCTCTCTCTTTCCCTCTGTTCTGACTCTCTACCCTTGCTCTCTCTCTCTCTTTCCCTCTGTTCCGACTCTCTCCCCTCCCTCTCTCTCTCTTTCCCTCTGTCCTGACTCTCTACCCTCCCTCTCTCTCTCTTTCCCTCTGTTCTGACTCTCTCCCCTCACTCTCTCTCTCTTTCCCTCTGTTCTGACTCTATACCATCCCTCTCTCTCTCTTTCCCTCTGTTCTGACTCTCTACCCTCCCTCTCTCTCTCTTTCCCTCTGTTCTGACTCTCTCCCCTCACTCTCTCTCTCTCTCTTTCCCTCTGTTCTGACTCTCTCCCCTCCCTCTCTCTCTTTCCCTCTGTTCTGACTCTCTACCCTCCCTCTCTCTCTCTTTCCCTCTATTCTGACTCTCTCCCCTCCCTCTCTCTCTTTCCCTCTGTTCTGACTCTCTACCCCCCCTCTCTCTCTCTTTCCATCTGTTCTGACTCTCTACCCTCCCTCTCTCTCTTTCCCTCTGTTCTGACTCTCTCCCCTCCCTCTCTCTCTCTCTTTCCCTCTGTTCTGACTCTCTACCCTCCCTCTCTCTCTCTTTCCCTCTATTCTGACTCTCTCCCCTCCCTCTCTCTTTCCCTCTGTTCTGACTCTCTCCCCTCCCTCTCTCTCTCTCCCTCTGTTCTGACTCTCTACCTTCCCTCTCTCTCTCTTTCCCTCTGTTCTGACTCTCTACCCTCTCTCTCTCTCTTTCCCTCTGTTCTGACTCTCCCCCCCCTCTCTCTTTCCCTCTGTTCTGACTCTCTCCCCTCCCTCTCTCTCTCTTTCCCTCTGTTCTGACTCTCTACCCTCTCTCTTTCTTTCCCTCTGTTCTGACTCTCTACCCTCCCTCTCTCTCTTTCCCTCTGTTCTGACTCTCTACCCTCCCTCTCTCTCTCTTTCCCTCTGTTCTGACTCTCTACACTCCCTCTCTCTCTCTTTCCCTCTGTTCTGACTCTATACCCCCCTCTCTCTCTTTCCCTCTGTTCTGACTCTCTCCCCTCCCTCTCTCTCTCTTTCCCTCTGTTCTGACTCTCTCCCCTCCCTCTCTCTCTTTCCCTCTGTTCTGACTCTCTCCCCTCCCTCTCTCTCTCTTTCCCTCTATTCTGACTCTCTCCCCTCCCTCTCTCTCTTTCCCTCTGTTCTGACTCTCTCCCCTCCCTCTCTCTCTTTCCCTCTGTTCTGACTCTCTACCCTCCCTCTCTCTCTCTTTCCCTCTATTCTGACTCTCTCCCCTCCCTCTCTCTATTTCCCTCTGTTCTGACTCTCTCCCCTCCCTCTCTCTTTCCCTCTGTTCTGACTCTCTACCCTCCATCTCTCTCTCTCTTTCCCTCTGTTCTGACTCTCTACCCTCCCTCTCTCTCTCTTTCCTTCTGTTCTGACTCTCTACCCTCGCTTTCTCTCTTTCCCTCTCTTCTGACTCTCTACCATCCCTCTCTCTCTTTCCCTCTGTTCTGACTCTCTACCCTCCCTCTGTTCTGACTCTCTCCCCTCCCTCTCTCTCTTTCCCTCTGTTCTGACTCTCTCCCCTCCCTCTCTCTCTTTCCCTCTGTTCTGACTCTCTACCCTCCCTCTCTCTCTTTCCCTCTGTTCTGACTCTCTACCCCCCCTCTCTCTCTCTTTCCCTCTGTTCTGACTCTCTCCCCTCACTCTCTCTCTCTTTCCCTCTGTTCTGACTCTATACCATCCCTCTCTCTCTCTTTCCCTCTGTTCTGACTCTCTACCCTCCCTCTCTCTCTCTTTCCCTCTGTTCTGACTCTCTCCCCTCACTCTCTCTCTCTCTCTTTCCCTCTGTTCTGACTCTCTCCCCTCCCTCTCTCTCTTTCCCTCTGTTCTGACTCTCTACCCTCCCTCTCTCTCTCTTTCCCTCTATTCTGACTCTCTCCCCTCCCTCTCTCTCTTTCCCTCTGTTCTGACTCTCTACCCCCCCTCTCTCTCTCTTTCCATCTGTTCTGACTCTCTACCCTCCCTCTCTCTCTTTCCCTCTGTTCTGACTCTCTCCCCTCCCTCTCTCTCTCTCTTTCCCTCTGTTCTGACTCTCTACCCTCCCTCTCTCTCTCTTTCCCTCTATTCTGACTCTCTCCCCTCCCTCTCTCTTTCCCTCTGTTCTGACTCTCTCCCCTCCCTCTCTCTCTCTCCCTCTGTTCTGACTCTCTACCTTCCCTCTCTCTCTCTTTCCCTCTGTTCTGACTCTCTACCCTCTCTCTCTCTCTTTCCCTCTGTTCTGACTCTCCCCCCCCTCTCTCTTTCCCTCTGTTCTGACTCTCTCCCCTCCCTCTCTCTCTCTTTCCCTCTGTTCTGACTCTCTACCCTCTCTCTTTCTTTCCCTCTGTTCTGACTCTCTACCCTCCCTCTCTCTCTTTCCCTCTGTTCTGACTCTCTACCCTCCCTCTCTCTCTCTTTCCCTCTGTTCTGACTCTCTACACTCCCTCTCTCTCTCTTTCCCTCTGTTCTGACTCTATACCCCCCTCTCTCTCTTTCCCTCTGTTCTGACTCTCTCCCCTCCCTCTCTCTCTCTTTCCCTCTGTTCTGACTCTCTCCCCTCCCTCTCTCTCTTTCCCTCTGTTCTGACTCTCTACCCTCCCTCTCTCTCTCTTTCCCTCTATTCTGACTCTCTCCCCTCCCTCTCTCTCTTTCCCTCTGTTCTGACTCTCTCCCCTCCCTCTCTCTCTTTCCCTCTGTTCTGACTCTCTACCCTCCCTCTCTCTCTCTTTCCCTCTATTCTGACTCTCTCCCCTCCCTCTCTCTATTTCCCTCTGTTCTGACTCTCTCCCCTCCCTCTCTCTTTCCCTCTGTTCTGACTCTCTACCCTCCATCTCTCTCTCTCTTTCCCTCTGTTCTGACTCTCTACCCTCCCTCTCTCTCTCTTTCCTTCTGTTCTGACTCTCTACCCTCGCTTTCTCTCTTTCCCTCTCTTCTGACTCTCTACCATCCCTCTCTCTCTTTCCCTCTGTTCTGACTCTCTACCCTCCCTCTGTTCTGACTCTCTCCCCTCCCTCTCTCTCTTTCCCTCTGTTCTGACTCTCTCCCCTCCCTCTCTCTCTTTCCCTCTGTTCTGACTCTCTACCCTCCCTCTCTCTCTTTCCCTCTGTTCTGACTCTCTACCCCCCCTCTCTCTCTCTTTCCATCTGTTCTGACTCTCTACCCTCCCTCTCTCTATTTCCCTCTGTTCTGACTCTCTCCCATCCCTCGCTCTCTTTCCCTCTGTTCTGACTCTCTACCCTCCATCTCTCTCTCTCTTTCCCTCTGTTCTGACTCTCTACCCTCCCTCTCTCTCTCTTTCCCTCTGTTCTGACTCTCTACCCTCGCTCTCTCTCTTTCCCTCTCTTCTGACTCTCTACCATCCCTCTCTCTCTTTCCCTCTCTTCTGACTCTCTACCCTCCCTCTCTCTCTCTCCCTCTGTTCTGACTCTCTCCCTCCCTCTCTCTCTTTCCCTCTGTTCTGACTCTCTCCCCTCCCTCTCTCTCTTTCCCTCTGTTCTGACTCTCTACCCTCCCTCTCTCTCTCTTTCCCTCTGTTCTGACTCTCCTCTCCCTCTCTCTCTTTCCCTCTGTTCTGACTCTCTACCCTCCCTCTCTCTCTCTTTCCCTCTGTTCTGACTCTCTACCCTCGCTCTCTCTCTCTCTTTCCCTCTGTTCTGACTCTCTCCCCTCCCTCTCTCTCTCTTTCCCTCTGTTCTGACTCTCTACCCTCCCTCTCTCTCTCTCTTTCCCTCTGTTCTGACTCTCTACCCTCCCTCTCTCTCTCTTTCCCTCTGTTCTGACTCTCTACCCTCCCCCTCTCTCTCTTTCCCTCTGTTCTGACTCTCTACCCTCCATCTCTCTCTCTCTTTCCCTCTGTTCTGACTCTCTACCCTCCCTCTCTCTCTCTTTCCCTCTGTTCTGACTCTCTACCCTCCCCCTCTCTCTCTTTCCCTCTGTTCTGACTCTCTACCCTCCCTCTCTCTCTCTTTCCCTCTGTTCTGACTCTCTACCCTCGCTCTCTCTCTTTCCCTCTCTTCTGACTCTCTACCCTCCCTCTCTCTCTTTCCCTCTGTTCTGACTCTCTCCCCTCCCTCTCTCTCTTTCCCTCTGTTCTGACTCTCTACCCTCCATCTCTCTCTCTCTTTCCCTCTGTTCTGACTCTCTACCCTCCCTCTCTCTCTCTTTCCCTCTATTCTGACTCTCTCCCCTCCCTCTCTCTCTTTCCCTCTGTTCTGACTCTCTCCCCTCCCTCTCTCTCTCTTTCCCTCTGTTCTGACTCTCTACCTTCCCTCTCTCTCTCTCTTTCCCTCTGTTCTGACTCTCTACCCTCTCTCTCTCTCTTTCCCTCTGTTCTGACTCTCCCCCCCCTCTCTCTTTCCCTCTGTTCTGACTCTCTCCCCTCCCTCTCTCTCTCTTTCCCTCTGTTCTGACTCTCTACCCTCTCTCTTTCTTTCCCTCTGTTCTGACTCTCTACCCTCCCTCTCTCTCTCTTTCCCTCTGTTCTGACTCTCTACACTCCCTCTCTCTCTCTTTCCCTCTGTTCTGACTCTCTACCCTCCCTCTCTCTCTTTCCCTCTGTTCTGACTCTCCACCCTCCCTCTCTCCCTCTTTCCCTCTGTTCTGAATCTCTACACTCCATCTCTCTCTCTTTCCCTCTGTTCTGACTCTCTACCCCCCCTCTCTCTCTCTTTCACTCTGTTCTGACTCTCTCCCCTCCCTCTCTCTCTCTCTCTTTCCCTCTGTTCTGACTCTCTCCCCTCCCTCTCTCTCTTTCCCTCTCTTCTGACTCTCTACCCTCCCTCTCGCTCTTTCCCTCTATTCTGACTCTCTCCCATCCCTCTCTCTCTCTCTCTCTTTCCCTCTGTTCTGACTCTCTACCCTTGCTCTCTCTCTCTCTTTCCCTCTGTTCCGACTCTCTCCCCTCCCTCTCTCTCTCTTTCCCTCTGTCCTGACTCTCTACCCTCCCTCTCTCTCTCTTTCCCTCTGTTCTGACTCTCTCCCCTCCCTCTCTCTCTCTTTCCCTCTGTTCTGACTCTATACCATCCCTCTCTCTCTCTTTCCCTCTGTTCTGACTCTCTACCCTCCCTCTCTCTCTCTTTCCCTCTGTTCTGACTCTCTCCCCTCACTCTCTCTCTCTCTCTTTCCCTCTGTTCTGACTCTCTCCCCTCCCTCTCTCTCTTTCCCTCTGTTCTGACTCTCTACCCTCCCTCTCTCTCTCTTTCCCTCTATTCTGACTCTCTCCCCTCCCTCTCTCTCTTTCCCTCTGTTCTGACTCTCTACCCCCCCTCTCTCTCTCTTTCCATCTGTTCTGACTCTCTCCCCTCCCTCTCTCTCTTTCCCTCTGTTCTGACTCTCTACCCTCCATCTCTCTCTCTCTTTCCCTCTGTTCTGACTCTCTACCCTCCCTCTCTCTCTCTTTCCCTCTATTCTGACTCTCTCCCCTCCCTCTCTCTCTTTCCCTCTGTTCTGACTCTCTCCCCTCCCTCTCTCTCTCTCCCTCTGTTCTGACTCTCTACCTTCCCTCTCTCTCTCTTTCCCTCTGTTCTGACTCTCTACCCTCTCTCTCTCTCTTTCACTCTGTTCTGACTCCCCCCCTCTCTCTTTCCCTCTGTTCTGACTCTCTCCCCTCCCTCTCTCTCTCTTTCCCTCTGTTCTGACTCTCTACCCTCTCTCTTTCTTTCCCTCTGTTCTGACTCTCTACCCTCCCTCTCTCTCTTTCCCTCTGTTCTGACTCTCTACCCTCCCTCTCTCTCTCTTTCCCTCTGTTCTGACTCTCTACACTCCCTCTCTCTCTCTTTCCCTCTGTTCTGACTCTATACCCCCCTCTCTCTCTTTCCCTCTGTTCTGACTCTCTCCCCTCCCTCTCTCTCTCTTTCCCTCTGTTCTGACTCTCTCCCCTCCCTCTCTCTCTTTCCCTCTGTTCTGACTCTCTACCCTCCCTCTCTCTCTTTCCCTCTATTCTGACTCTCTACCCTCCCTCTCTCTCTCTTTCCCTCTATTCTGACTCTCTCCCCTCCCTCTCTCTCTTTCCCTCTGTTCTGACTCTCTACCCCCCCCCCTCTCTCTCTTTCCATCTGTTCTGACTCTCTACCCTCCCTCTCTCTATTTCCCTCTGTTCTGACTCTCTCCCCTCCCTCTCTCTTTCCCTCTGTTCTGACTCTCTACCCTCCATCTCTCTCTCTCTTTCCCTCTGTTCTGACTCTCTACCCTCCCTCTCTCTCTCTTTCCCTCTGTTCTGACTCTCTACCCTCGCTTTCTCTCTTTCCCTCTCTTCTGACTCTCTACCATCCCTCTCTCTCTTTCCCTCTGTTCTGACTCTCTACCCTCCCTCTGTTCTGACTCTCTACCCTCCATCTCTCTCTCTCTTTCCCTCTGTTCTGACTCTCTACCCTCCCTCTCTCTCTCTTTCCCTCTATTCTGACTCTCTCCCCTCCCTCTCTCTCTTTCCCTCTGTTCTGACTCTCTCCCCTCCCTCTCTCTCTCTCCCTCTGTTCTGACTCTCTACCTTCCCTCTCTCTCTCTTTCCCTCTGTTCTGACTCTCTACCCTCTCTCTCTCTCTTTCACTCTGTTCTGACTCTCCCCCCCCTCTCTCTTTCCCTCTGTTCTGACTCTCTCCCCTCCCTCTCTCTCTCTTTCCCTCTGTTCTGACTCTCTACCCTCTCTCTTTCTTTCCCTCTGTTCTGACTCTCTACCCTCCCTCTCTCTCTTTCCCTCTGTTCTGACTCTCTACCCTCCCTCTCTCTCTCTTTCCCTCTTTCCCTCTGTTCTGACTCTCTACACTCCCTCTCTCTCTCTTTCCCTCTGTTCTGACTCTATACCCCCCTCTCTCTCTTTCCCTCTGTTCTGACTCTCTCCCCTCCCTCTCTCTCTCTTTCCCTCTGTTCTGACTCTCTCCCCTCCCTCTCTCTCTTTCCCTCTGTTCTGACTCTCTACCCTCCCTCTCTCTCTTTCCCTCTATTCTGACTCTCTACCCTCCCTCTCTCTCTCTTTCCCTCTATTCTGACTCTCTCCCCTCCCTCTCTCTCTTTCCCTCTGTTCTGACTCTCTACCCCCCCCCCTCTCTCTCTTTCCATCTGTTCTGACTCTCTACCCTCCCTCTCTCTATTTCCCTCTGTTCTGACTCTCTCCCCTCCCTCTCTCTTTCCCTCTGTTCTGACTCTCTACCCTCCATCTCTCTCTCTCTTTCCCTCTGTTCTGACTCTCTCCCCTCCCTCTCTCTCTTTCCCTCTGTTCTGACTCTCTACCCTCCCTCTCTCTCTTTCCCTCTGTTCTGACTCTCTACCCCCCTCTCTCTCTCTTTCCATCTGTTCTGACTCTCTACCCTCCCTCTCTCTATTTCCCTCTGTTCTGACTCTCTCCCATCCCTCGCTCTCTTTCCCTCTGTTCTGACTCTCTACCCTTGCTCTCTCTCTCTCTTTCCCTCTGTTCCGACTCTCTCCCCTCCCTCTCTCTCTCTTTCCCTCTGTCCTGACTCTCTACCCTCCCTCTCTCTCTCTTTCCCTCTGTTCTGACTCTCTCCCCTCCCTCTCTCTCTCTTTCCCTCTGTTCTGACTCTATACCATCCCTATCTCTCTCTTTCCCTCTGTTCTGACTCTCTACCCTCCCTCTCTCTCTCTTTCCCTCTGTTCTGACTCTCTCCCCTCACTCTCTCTCTCTCTCTTTCCCTCTGTTCTGACTCTCTCCCCTCCCTCTCTCTCTTTCCCTCTGTTCTGACTCTCTACCCTCCCTCTCTCTCTCTTTCCCTCTATTCTGACTCTCTCCCCTCCCTCTCTCTCTTTCCCTCTGTTCTGACTCTCTACCCCCCCTCTCTCTCTCTTTCCATCTGTTCTGACTCTCTACCCTCCCTCTCTCTCTTTCCCTCTGTTCTGACTCTCTCCCCTCCCTCTCTCTCTTTCCCTCTGTTCTGACTCTCTACCCTCCATCTCTCTCTCTCTTTCCCTCTGTTCTGACTCTCTACCCTCCCTCTCTCTCTCTTTCCCTCTATTCTGACTCTCTCCCCTCCCTCTCTCTCTTTCCCTCTGTTCTGACTCTCTCCCCTCCCTCTCTCTCTCTCCCTCTGTTCTGACTCTCTACCTTCCCTCTCTCTCTCTTTCCCTCTGTTCTGACTCTCTACCCTCTCTCTCTCTCTTTCACTCTGTTCTGACTCTCCCCCCCTCTCTCTTTCCCTCTGTTCTGACTCTCTCCCCTCCCTCTCTCTCTCTTTCCCTCTGTTCTGACTCTCTACCCTCTCTCTTTCTTTCCCTCTGTTCTGACTCTCTACCCTCCTTCTCTCTCTTTCCCTCTGTTCTGACTCTCTACCCTCCCTCTCTCTCTCTTTCCCTCTGTTCTGACTCTCTACACTCCCTCTCTCTCTCTTTCCCTCTGTTCTGACTCTATACCCCCCTCTCTCTCTTTCCCTCTGTTCTGACTCTCTCCCCTCCCTCTCTCTCTCTTTCCCTCTGTTCTGACTCTCTCCCCTCCCTCTCTCTCTTTCCCTCTGTTCTGACTCTCTACCCTCCCTCTCTCTCTTTCCCTCTATTCTGACTCTCTACCCTCCCTCTCTCTCTCTTTCCCTCTATTCTGACTCTCTCCCCTCCCTCTCTCTCTTTCCCTCTGTTCTGACTCTCTACCCCCCCCCTCTCTCTCTTTCCATCTGTTCTGACTCTCTACCCTCCCTCTCTCTATTTCCCTCTGTTCTGACTCTCTCCCCTCCCTCTCTCTTTCCCTCTGTTCTGACTCTCTACCCTCCATCTCTCTCTCTCTTTCCCTCTGTTCTGACTCTCTACCCTCCCTCTCTCTCTCTTTCCCTCTGTTCTGACTCTCTACCCTCGCTTTCTCTCTTTCCCTCTCTTCTGACTCTCTACCATCCCTCTCTCTCTTTCCCTCTGTTCTGACTCTCTACCCTCCCTCTGTTCTGACTCTCTACCCTCCATCTCTCTCTCTCTTTCCCTCTGTTCTGACTCTCTACCCTCCCTCTCTCTCTCTTTCCCTCTATTCTGACTCTCTCCCCTCCCTCTCTCTCTTTCCCTCTGTTCTGACTCTCTACCCTCCCTCTCTCTCTCTTTCCCTCTATTCTGACTCTCTCCCCTCCCCCTCTTTCTTTCCCTCTGTTCTGACTCTCTCCCCTCCCTCTCTCTCTCTTTCCCTCTGTTCTGACTCTCTACCCTCTCTCTTTCTTTCCCTCTGTTCTGACTCTCTACCCTCCCTCTCTCTCTTTCCCTCTGTTCTGACTCTCTACCCTCCCTCTCTCTCTCTTTCCCTCTGTTCTGACTCTCTACACTCCCTCTCTCTCTCTTTCCCTCTGTTCTGACTCTATACCCCCTCTCTCTCTTTCCCTCTGTTCTGACTCTCTCCCCTCCCTCTCTCTCTCTTTCCCTCTGTTCTGACTCTCTCCCCTCCCTCTCTCTCTTTCCCTCTGTTCTGACTCTCTACCCTCCCTCTCTCTCTTTCCCTCTATTCTGACTCTCTACCCTCCCTCTCTCTCTCTTTCCCTCTATTCTGACTCTCTCCCCTCCCTCTCTCTCTTTCCCTCTGTTCTGACTCTCTACCCCCCCCCCTCTCTCTTTCCATCTGTTCTGACTCACTACCCTCCCTCTCTCTATTTCCCTCTGTTCTGACTCTCTCCCCTCCCTCTCTCTTTCCCTCTGTTCTGACTCTCTACCCTCCATCTCTCTCTCTCTTTCCCTCTGTTCTGACTCTCTCCCCTCCCTCTCTCTCTTTCCCTCTGTTCTGACTCTCTACCCTCCCTCTCTCTCTTTCCCTCTGTTCTGACTCTCTACCCCCCCTCTCTCTCTCTTTCCATCTGTTCTGACTCTCTACCCTCCCTCTCTCTATTTCCCTCTGTTCTGACTCTCTCCCATCCCTCGCTCTCTTTCCCTCTGTTCTGACTCTCTACCCTCCATCTCTCTCTCTCTTTCCCTCTGTTCTGACTCTCTACCCTCCCTCTCTCTCTCTTTCCCTCTGTTCTGACTCTCTACCCTCGCTCTCTCTCTTTCCCTCTCTTCTGACTCTCTACCATCCCTCTCTCTCTTTCCCTCTCTTCTGACTCTCTACCCTCCCTCTCTCTCTCTCCCTCTGTTCTGACTCTCTCCCTCCCTCTCTCTCTTTCCCTCTGTTCTGACTCTCTCCCCTCCCTCTCTCTCTTTCCCTCTGTTCTGACTCTCTACCCTCCCTCTCTCTCTCTTTCCCTCTGTTCTGACTCTCCTCTCCCTCTCTCTCTTTCCCTCTGTTCTGACTCTCTACCCTCCCTCTCTCTCTCTCTTTCCCTCTGTTCTGACTCTCTACCCTCGCTCTCTCTCTCTCTTTCCCTCTGTTCTGACTCTCTCCCCTCCCTCTCTCTCTCTTTCCCTCTGTTCTGACTCTCTACCCTCCCTCTCTCTCTCTCTTTCCCTCTGTTCTGACTCTCTACCCTCCCTCTCTCTCTCTTTCCCTCTGTTCTGACTCTCTACCCTCCCCCTCTCTCTCTTTCCCTCTGTTCTGACTCTCTACCCTCCATCTCTCTCTCTCTTTCCCTCTGTTCTGACTCTCTACCCTCCCTCTCTCTCTCTTTCCCTCTGTTCTGACTCTCTACCCTCCCCCTCTCTCTCTTTCCCTCTGTTCTGACTCTCTACCCTCCCTCTCTCTCTCTTTCCCTCTGTTCTGACTCTCTACCCTCGCTCTCTCTCTTTCCCTCTCTTCTGACTCTCTACCCTCCCTCTCTCTCTTTCCCTCTGTTCTGACTCTCTCCCCTCCCTCTCTCTCTTTCCCTCTGTTCTGACTCTCTACCCTCCATCTCTCTCTCTCTTTCCCTCTGTTCTGACTCTCTACCCTCCCTCTCTCTCTCTTTCCCTCTATTCTGACTCTCTCCCCTCCCTCTCTCTCTTTCCCTCTGTTCTGACTCTCTCCCCTCCCTCTCTCTCTCTTTCCCTCTGTTCTGACTCTCTACCTTCCCTCTCTCTCTCTCTTTCCCTCTGTTCTGACTCTCTACCCTCTCTCTCTCTCTTTCCCTCTGTTCTGACTCTCCCCCCCCTCTCTCTTTCCCTCTGTTCTGACTCTCTCCCCTCCCTCTCTCTCTCTTTCCCTCTGTTCTGACTCTCTACCCTCTCTCTTTCTTTCCCTCTGTTCTGACTCTCTACCCTCCCTCTCTCTCTCTTTCCCTCTGTTCTGACTCTCTACACTCCCTCTCTCTCTCTTTCCCTCTGTTCTGACTCTATACCCCCCCTCTCTCTCTTTCCCTCTGTTCTGACTCTCTCCCCTCCCTCTCTCTCTCTTTCCCTCTGTTCTGACTCTCTCCCCTCCCTCTCTCTCTTTCCCTCTGTTCTGACTCTCTACCCTCCCTCTCTCTCTTTCCCTCTGTTCTGACTCTCTACCCTCCCTCTCTCTCTTTCCCTCTATTCTGACTCTCTACCCTCCCTCTCTCTCTCTTTCCCTCTATTCTGACTCTCTCCCCTCCCTCTCTCTCTTTCCCTCTGTTCTGACTCTCTACCCCCCCCCTCTCTCTCTTTCCATCTGTTCTGACTCTCTACCCTCCCTCTCTCTATTTCCCTCTGTTCTGACTCTCTCCCCTCCCTCTCTCTTTCCCTCTGTTCTGACTCTCTACCCTCCATCTCTCTCTCTCTTTCCCTCTGTTCTGACTCTCTACCCTCCCTCTCTCTCTCTTTCCCTCTGTTCTGACTCTCTACCCTCCCCCTCTCTCTCTTTCCCTCTGTTCTGACTCTCTACCCTCCCTCTCTCTCTCTTTCCCTCTGTTCTGACTCTCTACCCTCGCTTTCTCTCTTTCCCTCTCTTCTGACTCTCTACCATCCCTCTCTCTCTTTCCCTCTGTTCTGACTCTCTACCCTCCCTCTGTTCTGACTCTCTCCCCTCCCTCTCTCTCTTTCCCTCTGTTCTGACTCTCTCCCCTCCCTCTCTCTCTTTCCCTCTGTTCTGACTCTCTACCCTCCCTCTCTCTCTTTCCCTCTGTTCTGACTCTCTACCCCCCCTCTCTCTCTCTTTCCATCTGTTCTGACTCTCCACCCTCCCTCTCTCTATTTCCCTCTGTTCTGACTCTCTCCCATCCCTCGCTCTCTTTCCCTCTGTTCTGACTCTCTCCCCTCCCTCTCTCTCTCTTTCCCTCTGTTCTGACTCTCTCCCCTCCCTCTCTCTCTTTCCCTCTGTTCTGACTCTCTACCCTCCCTCTCTCTCTTTCCCTCTGTTCTGACTCTCTACCCTCCCTCTCTCTCTTTCCCTCTATTCTGACTCTCTACCCTCCCTCTCTCTCTCTTTCCCTCTATTCTGACTCTCTCCCCTCCCTCTCTCTCTTTCCCTCTGTTCTGACTCTCTACACCCCCCCTCTCTCTCTTTCCATCTGTTCTGACTCTCTACCCTCCCTCTCTCTATTTCCCTCTGTTCTGACTCTCTCCCCTCCCTCTCTCTTTCCCTCTGTTCTGACTCTCTACCCTCCATCTCTCTCTCTCTTTCCCTCTGTTCTGACACTCTACCCTCCCTCTCTCTCTCTTTCCCTCTGTTCTGACTCTCTACCCTCCCCCTCTCTCTCTTTCCCTCTGTTCTGACTCTCTACCCTCCCTCTCTCTCTCTTTCCCTCTGTTCTGACTCTCTACCCTCGCTTTCTCTCTTTCCCTCTCTTCTGACTCTCTACCATCCCTCTCTCTCTTTCCCTCTGTTCTGACTCTCTATCTCCCTCTGTTCTGACTCTCTCCCCTCCCTCTCTCTCTTTCCCTCTGTTCTGACTCTCTCCCCTCCCTCTCTCTCTTTCCCTCTGTTCTGACTCTCTACCCCCCCTCTCTCTCTTTCCCTCTGTTCTGACTCTCTACCCCCCCTCTCTCTCTCTTTCCATCTGTTCTGACTCTCTACCCTCCCTCTCTCTATTTCCCTCTGTTCTGACTCTCTCCCATCCCTCGCTCTCTTTCCCTCTGTTCTGACTCTCTACCCTCCATCTCTCTCTCTCTTTCCCTCTGTTCTGACTCTCTACCCTCCCTCTCTCTCTCTTTCCCTCTGTTCTGACTCTCTACCCTCGCTCTCTCTCTTTCCCTCTCTTCTGACTCTCTACCATCCCTCTCTCTCTTTCCCTCTCGTCTGACTCTCTACCCTCCCTCTCTCTCTCTCCCTCTGTTCTGACTCTCTCCCCTCCCTCTCTCTCTTTCCCTCTGTTCTGACTCTCTCCCCTCCCTCTCTCTCTTTCCCTCTGTTCTGACTCTCTACCCTCCCTCTCTCTCTCTTTCCCTCTGTTCTGACTCTCCTCTCCCTCTCTCTCTTTCCCTCTGTTCTGACTCTCTACCCTCCCTCTCTCTCTCTTTCCCCCTGTTCTGACTCTCTACCCTCGCTCTCTCTCTCTCTTTCCCTCTGTTCTGAAATCTCTCCCCTCCCTCTCTCTCTCTTTCCCTCTGTTCTGACTCTCTACCCTCCCTCTCTCTCTCTTTCCCTCTGTTCTGACTCTCTACCCTCCCTCTCTCTCTCTTTCCCTCTGTTCTGACTCTCTACCCTCCCCCTCTCTCTCTTTCCCTCTGTTCTGACTCTCTACCCTCCATCTCTCTCTCTCTTTCCCTCTGTTCTGACTCTCTACCCTCCCTCTCTCTCTCTTTCCCTCTGTTCTGACTCTCTACCCTCCCCCTCTCTCTCTTTCCCTCTGTTCTGACTCTCTACCCTCCCTCTCTCTCTCTTTCCCTCTGTTCTGACTCTCTACCCTCCCCCTCTCTCTCTTTCCCTCTGTTCTGACTCTCTACCCTCCCTCTCTCTCTCTTTCCCTCTGTTCTGACTCTCTACCCTCGCTTTCTCTTTCCCTCTCTTCTGACTCTCTACCATCCCTCTCTCTCTTTCCCTCTGTTCTGACTCTCTACCCTCCCTCTCTCTCTCTCCCTCTGTTCTGACTCTCTCCCCTCCCTCTCTCTCTCTTTCCCTCTGTTCTGACTCTCTACCCTCCCCCTCTCTCTCTTTCCCTCTGTTCTGACTCTCTACCCTCCCTCTCTCTCTCTTTCCCTCTGTTCTGACTCTCTCCCCTCCCTCTCTCTCTCTCTCTTTCCCTCTGTTCTGACTCTCTCCCCTCCCTCTCTCTCTTTCCCTCTCTTCTGACTCTCTACCCTCCCTCTCGCTCTTTCACTCTATTCTGACTCTCTCCCCTCCCTCTCTCTCTCTCTCTTTCCCTCTCTTCTGACTCTCTACCCTCCCTCTCGCTCTTTCACTCTATTCTGACTCTCTACCCTCCATCTCTCTCTCTCTTTCCCTCTGTTCTGACTCTCTACCCTCCCTCTCTCTCTCTTTCCCTCTGTTCTGACTCTCTACCCTCGCTTTCTCTCTTTCCCTCTCTTCTGACTCTCTACCATCCCTCTCTCTCTTTCCCTCTGTTCTGACTCTCTACCCTCCCTCTGTTCTGACTCTCTACCCTCCATCTCTCTCTCTCTTTCCCTCTGTTCTGACTCTCTACCCTCCCTCTCTCTCTCTTTCCCTCTATTCTGACTCTCTCCCCTCCCTCTCTCTCTTTCCCTCTGTTCTGACTCTCTACCCTCCCTCTCTCTCTCTTTCCCTCTATTCTGACTCTCTCCCCTCCCCCTCTCTCTTTCCCTCTGTTCTGACTCTCTCCCCTCCCTCTCTCTCTCTTTCCCTCTGTTCTGACTCTCTACCCTCTCTCTTTCTTTCCCTCTGTTCTGACTCTCTACCCTCCCTCTCTCTCTTTCCCTCTGTTCTGACTCTCTACCCTCCCTCTCTCTCTCTTTCCCTCTGTTCTGACTCTCTACACTCCCTCTCTCTCTCTTTCCCTCTGTTCTGACTCTATACCCCCTCTCTCTCTTTCCCTCTGTTCTGACTCTCTCCCCTCCCTCTCTCTCTCTTTCCCTCTGTTCTGACTCTCTCCCCTCCCTCTCTCTCTTTCCCTCTGTTCTGACTCTCTACCCTCCCTCTCTCTCTTTCCCTCTATTCTGACTCTCTACCCTCCCTCTCTCTCTCTTTCCCTCTATTCTGACTCTCTCCCCTCCCTCTCTCTCTTTCCCTCTGTTCTGACTCTCTACCCCCCCCCTCTCTCTCTTTCCATCTGTTCTGACTCACTACCCTCCCTCTCTCTATTTCCCTCTGTTCTGACTCTCTCCCCTCCCTCTCTCTTTCCCTCTGTTCTGACTCTCTACCCTCCATCTCTCTCTCTCTTTCCCTCTGTTCTGACTCTCTCCCCTCCCTCTCTCTCTTTCCCTCTGTTCTGACTCTCTACCCTCCCTCTCTCTCTTTCCCTCTGTTCTGACTCTCTACCCCCCCTCTCTCTCTCTTTCCATCTGTTCTGACTCTCTACCCTCCCTCTCTCTATTTCCCTCTGTTCTGACTCTCTCCCATCCCTCGCTCTCTTTCCCTCTGTTCTGACTCTCTACCCTCCATCTCTCTCTCTCTTTCCCTCTGTTCTGACTCTCTACCCTCCCTCTCTCTCTCTTTCCCTCTGTTCTGACTCTCTACCCTCGCTCTCTCTCTTTCCCTCTCTTCTGACTCTCTACCATCCCTCTCTCTCTTTCCCTCTCTTCTGACTCTCTACCCTCCCTCTCTCTCTCTCCCTCTGTTCTGACTCTCTCCCTCCCTCTCTCTCTTTCCCTCTGTTCTGACTCTCTCCCCTCCCTCTCTCTCTTTCCCTCTGTTCTGACTCTCTACCCTCCCTCTCTCTCTCTTTCCCTCTGTTCTGACTCTCCTCTCCCTCTCTCTCTTTCCCTCTGTTCTGACTCTCTACCCTCCCTCTCTCTCTCTCTTTCCCTCTGTTCTGACTCTCTACCCTCGCTCTCTCTCTCTCTTTCCCTCTGTTCTGACTCTCTCCCCTCCCTCTCTCTCTCTTTCCCTCTGTTCTGACTCTCTACCCTCCCTCTCTCTCTCTCTTTCCCTCTGTTCTGACTCTCTACCCTCCCTCTCTCTCTCTTTCCCTCTGTTCTGACTCTCTACCCTCCCCCTCTCTCTCTTTCCCTCTGTTCTGACTCTCTACCCTCCATCTCTCTCTCTCTTTCCCTCTGTTCTGACTCTCTACCCTCCCTCTCTCTCTCTTTCCCTCTGTTCTGACTCTCTACCCTCCCCCTCTCTCTCTTTCCCTCTGTTCTGACTCTCTACCCTCCCTCTCTCTCTCTTTCCCTCTGTTCTGACTCTCTACCCTCGCTCTCTCTCTTTCCCTCTCTTCTGACTCTCTACCCTCCCTCTCTCTCTTTCCCTCTGTTCTGACTCTCTCCCCTCCCTCTCTCTCTTTCCCTCTGTTCTGACTCTCTACCCTCCATCTCTCTCTCTCTTTCCCTCTGTTCTGACTCTCTACCCTCCCTCTCTCTCTCTTTCCCTCTATTCTGACTCTCTCCCCTCCCTCTCTCTCTTTCCCTCTGTTCTGACTCTCTCCCCTCCCTCTCTCTCTCTTTCCCTCTGTTCTGACTCTCTACCTTCCCTCTCTCTCTCTCTTTCCCTCTGTTCTGACTCTCTACCCTCTCTCTCTCTCTTTCCCTCTGTTCTGACTCTCCCCCCCCTCTCTCTTTCCCTCTGTTCTGACTCTCTCCCCTCCCTCTCTCTCTCTTTCCCTCTGTTCTGACTCTCTACCCTCTCTCTTTCTTTCCCTCTGTTCTGACTCTCTACCCTCCCTCTCTCTCTCTTTCCCTCTGTTCTGACTCTCTACACTCCCTCTCTCTCTCTTTCCCTCTGTTCTGACTCTATACCCCCCCTCTCTCTCTTTCCCTCTGTTCTGACTCTCTCCCCTCCCTCTCTCTCTCTTTCCCTCTGTTCTGACTCTCTCCCCTCCCTCTCTCTCTTTCCCTCTGTTCTGACTCTCTACCCTCCCTCTCTCTCTTTCCCTCTGTTCTGACTCTCTACCCTCCCTCTCTCTCTTTCCCTCTATTCTGACTCTCTACCCTCCCTCTCTCTCTCTTTCCCTCTATTCTGACTCTCTCCCCTCCCTCTCTCTCTTTCCCTCTGTTCTGACTCTCTACCCCCCCCCTCTCTCTCTTTCCATCTGTTCTGACTCTCTACCCTCCCTCTCTCTATTTCCCTCTGTTCTGACTCTCTCCCCTCCCTCTCTCTTTCCCTCTGTTCTGACTCTCTACCCTCCATCTCTCTCTCTCTTTCCCTCTGTTCTGACTCTCTACCCTCCCTCTCTCTCTCTTTCCCTCTGTTCTGACTCTCTACCCTCCCCCTCTCTCTCTTTCCCTCTGTTCTGACTCTCTACCCTCCCTCTCTCTCTCTTTCCCTCTGTTCTGACTCTCTACCCTCGCTTTCTCTCTTTCCCTCTCTTCTGACTCTCTACCATCCCTCTCTCTCTTTCCCTCTGTTCTGACTCTCTACCCTCCCTCTGTTCTGACTCTCTCCCCTCCCTCTCTCTCTTTCCCTCTGTTCTGACTCTCTCCCCTCCCTCTCTCTCTTTCCCTCTGTTCTGACTCTCTACCCTCCCTCTCTCTCTTTCCCTCTGTTCTGACTCTCTACCCCCCCTCTCTCTCTCTTTCCATCTGTTCTGACTCTCCACCCTCCCTCTCTCTATTTCCCTCTGTTCTGACTCTCTCCCATCCCTCGCTCTCTTTCCCTCTGTTCTGACTCTCTCCCCTCCCTCTCTCTCTCTTTCCCTCTGTTCTGACTCTCTCCCCTCCCTCTCTCTCTTTCCCTCTGTTCTGACTCTCTACCCTCCCTCTCTCTCTTTCCCTCTGTTCTGACTCTCTACCCTCCCTCTCTCTCTTTCCCTCTATTCTGACTCTCTACCCTCCCTCTCTCTCTCTTTCCCTCTATTCTGACTCTCTCCCCTCCCTCTCTCTCTTTCCCTCTGTTCTGACTCTCTACACCCCCCCTCTCTCTCTTTCCATCTGTTCTGACTCTCTACCCTCCCTCTCTCTATTTCCCTCTGTTCTGACTCTCTCCCCTCCCTCTCTCTTTCCCTCTGTTCTGACTCTCTACCCTCCATCTCTCTCTCTCTTTCCCTCTGTTCTGACACTCTACCCTCCCTCTCTCTCTCTTTCCCTCTGTTCTGACTCTCTACCCTCCCCCTCTCTCTCTTTCCCTCTGTTCTGACTCTCTACCCTCCCTCTCTCTCTCTTTCCCTCTGTTCTGACTCTCTACCCTCGCTTTCTCTCTTTCCCTCTCTTCTGACTCTCTACCATCCCTCTCTCTCTTTCCCTCTGTTCTGACTCTCTATCTCCCTCTGTTCTGACTCTCTCCCCTCCCTCTCTCTCTTTCCCTCTGTTCTGACTCTCTCCCCTCCCTCTCTCTCTTTCCCTCTGTTCTGACTCTCTACCCCCCCTCTCTCTCTTTCCCTCTGTTCTGACTCTCTACCCCCCCTCTCTCTCTCTTTCCATCTGTTCTGACTCTCTACCCTCCCTCTCTCTATTTCCCTCTGTTCTGACTCTCTCCCATCCCTCGCTCTCTTTCCCTCTGTTCTGACTCTCTACCCTCCATCTCTCTCTCTCTTTCCCTCTGTTCTGACTCTCTACCCTCCCTCTCTCTCTCTTTCCCTCTGTTCTGACTCTCTACCCTCGCTCTCTCTCTTTCCCTCTCTTCTGACTCTCTACCATCCCTCTCTCTCTTTCCCTCTCGTCTGACTCTCTACCCTCCCTCTCTCTCTCTCCCTCTGTTCTGACTCTCTCCCCTCCCTCTCTCTCTTTCCCTCTGTTCTGACTCTCTCCCCTCCCTCTCTCTCTTTCCCTCTGTTCTGACTCTCTACCCTCCCTCTCTCTCTCTTTCCCTCTGTTCTGACTCTCCTCTCCCTCTCTCTCTTTCCCTCTGTTCTGACTCTCTACCCTCCCTCTCTCTCTCTTTCCCCCTGTTCTGACTCTCTACCCTCGCTCTCTCTCTCTCTTTCCCTCTGTTCTGAAATCTCTCCCCTCCCTCTCTCTCTCTTTCCCTCTGTTCTGACTCTCTACCCTCCCTCTCTCTCTCTTTCCCTCTGTTCTGACTCTCTACCCTCCCTCTCTCTCTCTTTCCCTCTGTTCTGACTCTCTACCCTCCCCCTCTCTCTCTTTCCCTCTGTTCTGACTCTCTACCCTCCATCTCTCTCTCTCTTTCCCTCTGTTCTGACTCTCTACCCTCCCTCTCTCTCTCTTTCCCTCTGTTCTGACTCTCTACCCTCCCCCTCTCTCTCTTTCCCTCTGTTCTGACTCTCTACCCTCCCTCTCTCTCTCTTTCCCTCTGTTCTGACTCTCTACCCTCCCCCTCTCTCTCTTTCCCTCTGTTCTGACTCTCTACCCTCCCTCTCTCTCTCTTTCCCTCTGTTCTGACTCTCTACCCTCGCTTTCTCTTTCCCTCTCTTCTGACTCTCTACCATCCCTCTCTCTCTTTCCCTCTGTTCTGACTCTCTACCCTCCCTCTCTCTCTCTCCCTCTGTTCTGACTCTCTCCCCTCCCTCTCTCTCTCTTTCCCTCTGTTCTGACTCTCTACCCTCCCCCTCTCTCTCTTTCCCTCTGTTCTGACTCTCTACCCTCCCTCTCTCTCTCTTTCCCTCTGTTCTGACTCTCTCCCCTCCCTCTCTCTCTCTCTCTTTCCCTCTGTTCTGACTCTCTCCCCTCCCTCTCTCTCTTTCCCTCTCTTCTGACTCTCTACCCTCCCTCTCGCTCTTTCACTCTATTCTGACTCTCTCCCCTCCCTCTCTCTCTCTCTCTTTCCCTCTGTTCTGACTCTCTACCCTTGTTCTCTCTCTCTCTTTCCCTCTGTTCCGACTCTCTCCCCTCCCTCTCTCTCTCTTTCCCTCTGTCCTGACTCTCTACCCTCCCTCTCTCTCTCTTTCCCTCTGTTCTGACTCTCTCCCCTCCCTCTCTCTCTCTTTCCCTCTGTTCTGACTCTATACCATCCCTCTCTCTCTCTTTCCCTCTGTTCTGACTCTCTACCCTCCCTCTCTCTCTCTTTCCCTCTGTTCTGACTCTCTCCCCTCACTCTCTCTCTCTCTCTTTCCCTCTGTTCTGACTCTCTCCCCTCCCTCTCTCTCTTTCCCTCTGTTCTGACTCTCTCCCCTCCCTCTCTCTCTTTCCCTCTGTTCTGACTCTCTACCCCCCCTCTCTCTCTCTTTCCATCTGTTCTGACTCTCTACCCTCCCTCTCTCTCTTTCCCTCTGTTCTGACTCTCTCCCCTCCCTCTCTCTCTTTCCCTCTGTTCTGACTCTCTACCCTCCATCTCTCTCTCTCTTTCCCTCTGTTCTGACTCTCTACCCTCTCTCTCTCTTTCCCTCTATTCTGACTCTCTCCCCTCCCTCTCTCTCTTTCCCTCTGTTCTGACTCTCTACCCTCGCTCTCTCTCTTTCCCTCTCTTCTGACTCTCTACCATCCCTCTCTCTCTTTCCCTCTCTTCTGACTCTCTACCCTCCCTCTCTCTCTCTCCCTCTGTTCTGACTCTCTCCCTCCCTCTCTCTCTTTCCCTCTGTTCTGACTCTCTCCCCTCCCTCTCTCTCTTTCCCTCTGTTCTGACTCTCTACCCTCCCTCTCTCTCTCTTTCCCTCTGTTCTGACTCTCCTCTCCCTCTCTCTCTTTCCCTCTGTTCTGACTCTCTACCCTCCCTCTCTCTCTCTCTTTCCCTCTGTTCTGACTCTCTACCCTCGCTCTCTCTCTCTCTTTCCCTCTGTTCTGACTCTCTCCCCTCCCTCTCTCTCTCTTTCCCTCTGTTCTGACTCTCTACCCTCCCTCTCTCTCTCTCTTTCCCTCTGTTCTGACTCTCTACCCTCCCTCTCTCTCTCTTTCCCTCTGTTCTGACTCTCTACCCTCCCCCTCTCTCTCTTTCCCTCTGTTCTGACTCTCTACCCTCCATCTCTCTCTCTCTTTCCCTCTGTTCTGACTCTCTACCCTCCCTCTCTCTCTCTTTCCCTCTGTTCTGACTCTCTACCCTCCCCCTCTCTCTCTTTCCCTCTGTTCTGACTCTCTACCCTCCCTCTCTCTCTCTTTCCCTCTGTTCTGACTCTCTACCCTCGCTCTCTCTCTTTCCCTCTCTTCTGACTCTCTACCCTCCCTCTCTCTCTTTCCCTCTGTTCTGACTCTCTCCCCTCCCTCTCTCTCTTTCCCTCTGTTCTGACTCTCTACCCTCCATCTCTCTCTCTCTTTCCCTCTGTTCTGACTCTCTACCCTCCCTCTCTCTCTCTTTCCCTCTATTCTGACTCTCTCCCCTCCCTCTCTCTCTTTCCCTCTGTTCTGACTCTCTCCCCTCCCTCTCTCTCTCTTTCCCTCTGTTCTGACTCTCTACCTTCCCTCTCTCTCTCTCTTTCCCTCTGTTCTGACTCTCTACCCTCTCTCTCTCTCTTTCCCTCTGTTCTGACTCTCCCCCCCCTCTCTCTCTTTCCCTCTGTTCTGACTCTCTCCCCTCCCTCTCTCTCTCTTTCCCTCTGTTCTGACTCTCTACCCTCTCTCTTTCTTTCCCTCTGTTCTGACTCTCTACCCTCCCTCTCTCTCTCTTTCCCTCTGTTCTGACTCTCTACACTCCCTCTCTCTCTCTTTCCCTCTGTTCTGACTCTATACCCCCCCTCTCTCTCTTTCCCTCTGTTCTGACTCTCTCCCCTCCCTCTCTCTCTCTTTCCCTCTGTTCTGACTCTCTCCCCTCCCTCTCTCTCTTTCCCTCTGTTCTGACTCTCTACCCTCCCTCTCTCTCTTTCCCTCTGTTCTGACTCTCTACCCTCCCTCTCTCTCTTTCCCTCTATTCTGACTCTCTACCCTCCCTCTCTCTCTCTTTCCCTCTATTCTGACTCTCTCCCCTCCCTCTCTCTCTTTCCCTCTGTTCTGACTCTCTACCCCCCCCCTCTCTCTCTTTCCATCTGTTCTGACTCTCTACCCTCCCTCTCTCTATTTCCCTCTGTTCTGACTCTCTCCCCTCCCTCTCTCTTTCCCTCTGTTCTGACTCTCTACCCTCCATCTCTCTCTCTCTTTCCCTCTGTTCTGACTCTCTACCCTCCCTCTCTCTCTCTTTCCCTCTGTTCTGACTCTCTACCCTCCCCCTCTCTCTCTTTCCCTCTGTTCTGACTCTCTACCCTCCCTCTCTCTCTCTTTCCCTCTGTTCTGACTCTCTACCCTCGCTTTCTCTCTTTCCCTCTCTTCTGACTCTCTACCATCCCTCTCTCTCTTTCCCTCTGTTCTGACTCTCTACCCTCCCTCTGTTCTGACTCTCTCCCCTCCCTCTCTCTCTTTCCCTCTGTTCTGACTCTCTCCCCTCCCTCTCTCTCTTTCCCTCTGTTCTGACTCTCTACCCTCCCTCTCTCTCTTTCCCTCTGTTCTGACTCTCTACCCCCCTCTCTCTCTCTTTCCATCTGTTCTGACTCTCCACCCTCCCTCTCTCTATTTCCCTCTGTTCTGACTCTCTCCCCTCCCTCGCTCTCTTTCCCTCTGTTCTGACTCTCTCCCCTCCCTCTCTCTCTCTTTCCCTCTGTTCTGACTCTCTCCCCTCCCTCTCTCTCTTTCCCTCTGTTCTGACTCTCTACCCTCCCTCTCTCTCTTTCCCTCTGTTCTGACTCTCTACCCTCCCTCTCTCTCTTTCCCTCTATTCTGACTCTCTACCCTCCCTCTCTCTCTCTTTCCCTCTATTCTGACTCTCTCCCCTCCCTCTCTCTCTTTCCCTCTGTTCTGACTCTCTACACCCCCCCTCTCTCTCTTTCCATCTGTTCTGACTCTCTACCCTCCCTCTCTCTATTTCCCTCTGTTCTGACTCTCTCCCCTCCCTCTCTCTTTCCCTCTGTTCTGACTCTCTACCCTCCATCTCTCTCTCTCTTTCCCTCTGTTCTGACACTCTACCCTCCCTCTCTCTCTCTTTCCCTCTGTTCTGACTCTCTACCCTCCCCCTCTCTCTCTTTCCCTCTGTTCTGACTCTCTACCCTCCCTCTCTCTCTCTTTCCCTCTGTTCTGACTCTCTACCCTCGCTTTCTCTCTTTCCCTCTCTTCTGACTCTCTACCATCCCTCTCTCTCTTTCCCTCTGTTCTGACTCTCTATCTCCCTCTGTTCTGACTCTCTCCCCTCCCTCTCTCTCTTTCCCTCTGTTCTGACTCTCTCCCCTCCCTCTCTCTCTTTCCCTCTGTTCTGACTCTCTACCCCCCCTCTCTCTCTTTCCCTCTGTTCTGACTCTCTACCCCCCCTCTCTCTCTCTTTCCATCTGTTCTGACTCTCTACCCTCCCTCTCTCTATTTCCCTCTGTTCTGACTCTCTCCCATCCCTCGCTCTCTTTCCCTCTGTTCTGACTCTCTACCCTCCATCTCTCTCTCTCTTTCCCTCTGTTCTGACTCTCTACCCTCCCTCTCTCTCTCTTTCCCTCTGTTCTGACTCTCTACCCTCGCTCTCTCTCTTTCCCTCTCTTCTGACTCTCTACCATCCCTCTCTCTCTTTCCCTCTCGTCTGACTCTCTACCCTCCCTCTCTCTCTCTCCCTCTGTTCTGACTCTCTCCCCTCCCTCTCTCTCTTTCCCTCTGTTCTGACTCTCTCCCCTCCCTCTCTCTCTTTCCCTCTGTTCTGACTCTCTACCCTCCCTCTCTCTCTCTTTCCCTCTGTTCTGACTCTCCTCTCCCTCTCTCTCTTTCCCTCTGTTCTGACTCTCTACCCTCCCTCTCTCTCTCTTTCCCCCTGTTCTGACTCTCTACCCTCGCTCTCTCTCTCTCTTTCCCTCTGTTCTGAAATCTCTCCCCTCCCTCTCTCTCTCTTTCCCTCTGTTCTGACTCTCTACCCTCCCTCTCTCTCTCTTTCCCTCTGTTCTGACTCTCTACCCTCCCTCTCTCTCTCTTTCCCTCTGTTCTGACTCTCTACCCTCCCCCTCTCTCTCTTTCCCTCTGTTCTGACTCTCTACCCTCCATCTCTCTCTCTCTTTCCCTCTGTTCTGACTCTCTACCCTCCCTCTCTCTCTCTTTCCCTCTGTTCTGACTCTCTACCCTCCCCCTCTCTCTCTTTCCCTCTGTTCTGACTCTCTACCCTCCCTCTCTCTCTCTTTCCCTCTGTTCTGACTCTCTACCCTCCCCCTCTCTCTCTTTCCCTCTGTTCTGACTCTCTACCCTCCCTCTCTCTCTCTTTCCCTCTGTTCTGACTCTCTACCCTCGCTTTCTCTTTCCCTCTCTTCTGACTCTCTACCATCCCTCTCTCTCTTTCCCTCTGTTCTGACTCTCTACCCTCCCTCTCTCTCTCTCCCTCTGTTCTGACTCTCTCCCCTCCCTCTCTCTCTCTTTCCCTCTGTTCTGACTCTCTACCCTCCCCCTCTCTCTCTTTCCCTCTGTTCTGACTCTCTACCCTCCCTCTCTCTCTCTTTCCCTCTGTTCTGACTCTCTCCCCTCCCTCTCTCTCTCTCTCTTTCCCTCTGTTCTGACTCTCTCCCCTCCCTCTCTCTCTTTCCCTCTCTTCTGACTCTCTACCCTCCCTCTCGCTCTTTCACTCTATTCTGACTCTCTCCCCTCCCTCTCTCTCTCTCTCTTTCCCTCTGTTCTGACTCTCTACCCTCGTTCTCTCTCTCTCTTTCCCTCTGTTCCGACTCTCTCCCCTCCCTCTCTCTCTCTTTCCCTCTGTCCTGACTCTCTACCCTCCCTCTCTCTCTCTTTCCCTCTGTTCTGACTCTCTCCCCTCCCTCTCTCTCTCTTTCCCTCTGTTCTGACTCTCTACCATCCCTCTCTCTCTCTTTCCCTCTGTTCTGACTCTCTACCCTCCCTCTCTCTCTCTTTCCCTCTGTTCTGACTCTCTCCCCTCACTCTCTCTCTCTCTCTTTCCCTCTGTTCTGACTCTCTCCCCTCCCTCTCTCTCTTTCCCTCTGTTCTGACTCTCTCCCCTCCCTCTCTCTCTTTCCCTCTGTTCTGACTCTCTACCCCCCCTCTCTCTCTCTTTCCATCTGTTCTGACTCTCTACCCTCCCTCTCTCTCTTTCCCTCTGTTCTGACTCTCTCCCCTCCCTCTCTCTCTTTCCCTCTGTTCTGACTCTCTACCCTCCATCTCTCTCTCTCTTTCCCTCTGTTCTGACTCTCTACCCTCTCTCTCTCTTTCCCTCTATTCTGACTCTCTCCCCTCCCTCTCTCTCTTTCCCTCTGTTCTGACTCTCTCCCCTCCCTCTCTCTCTCTTTCCCTCTGTTCTGACTCTCTACCCTCTCTCTCTCTCTTTCCCTCTGTTCTGACTCTCCCCCCTCTCTCTTTCCCTCTGTTCTGACTCTCTCCCCTCCCTCTCTCTCTCTTTCCCTCTGTTCTGACTCTCTACCCTCTCTCTTTCTTTCCCTCTGTTCTGACTCTCTACCCTCCCTCTCTCTCTTTCCCTCTGTTCTGACTCTCTACCCTCCCTCTCTCTCTCTTTCCCTCTGTTCTGACTCTCTACACTCCCTCTCTCTCTCTTTCCCTCTGTTCTGACTCTATACCCCCCTCTCTCTCTTTCCCTCTGTTCTGACTCTCTCCCCTCCCTCTCTCTCTCTTTCCCTCTGTTCTGACTCTCTCCCCTCCCTCTCTCTCTTTCCCTCTGTTCTGACTCTCTACCCTCCCTCTCTCTCTTTCCCTCTGTTCTGACTCTCTACCCTCCCTCTCTCTCTTTCCCTCTATTCTGACTCTCTACCCTCCCTCTCTCTCTCTTTCCCTCTATTCTGACTCTCTCCCCTCCCTCTCTCTCTTTCCCTCTGTTCTGACTCTCTACACCCCCCCCTCTCTCTCTTTCCATCTGTTCTGACTCTCTACCCTCCCTCTCTCTATTTCCCTCTGTTCTGACTCTCTCCCCTCCCTCCCTCTTTCCCTCTGTTCTGACTCTCTACCCTCCATCTCTCTCTCTCTTTCCCTCTGTTCTGACTCTCTACCCTCCCTCTCTCTCTCTTTCCCTCTGTTCTGACTCTCTACCCTCCCCCTCTCTCTCTTTCCCTCTCTTCTGACTCTCTACCATCCCTCTCTCTCTTTCCCTCTGTTCTGACTCTCTACCCTCCCTCTGTTCTGACTCTCTCCCCTCCCTCTCTATCTTTCCCTCTGTTCTGACTCTCTCCCCTCCCTCTCTCTCTTTCCCTCTGTTCTGACTCTCTACCCTCCCTCTCTCTCTGTCCCTCTGTTCTGACTCTCTACCCCCCCTCTCTCTCTCTTTCCATCTGTTCTGACTCTCTACCCTCCCTCTCTCTATTTCCCTCTGTTCTGACTCTCTCCCATCCCTCGCTCTCTTTCCCTCTGTTCTGACTCTCTACCCTCCATCTCTCTCTCTCTTTCCCTCTGTTCTGACTCTCTACCCTCCCTCTCTCTCTCTTTCCCTCTGTTCTGACTCTCTACCCTCGCTCTCTCTCTTTCCCTCTCTTCTGACTCTCTACCATCCCTCTCTCTCTTTCCCTCTCTTCTGACTCTCTACCCTCCCTCTCTCTCTCTCCCTCTGTTCTGACTCTCTCCCCTCCCTCTCTCTCTTTCCCTCTGTTCTGACTCTCTCCCCTCCCTCTCTCTCTTTCCCTCTGTTCTGACTCTCTACCCTCCCTCTCTCTCTCTTTCCCTCTGTTCTGACTCTCCTCTCCCTCTCTCTCTTTCCCTCTGTTCTGACTCTCTACCCTCCCTCTCTCTCTCTTTCCCTCTGTTCTGACTCTCTACCCTCGCTCTCTCTCTCTCTTTCCCTCTGTTCTGACTCTCTCCCCTCCCTCTCTCTCTCTTTCCCTCTGTTCTGACTCTCTACCCTCCCTCTCTCTATTTCCCTCTGTTCTGACTCTCTCCCATCCCTCGCTCTCTTTCCCTCTGTTCTGACTCTCTACCCTCCATCTCTCTCTCTCTTTCCCTCTGTTCTGACTCTCTACCCTCCCTCTCTCTCTCTTTCCCTCTGTTCTGACTCTCTACCCTCGCTCTCTCTCTTTCCCTCTCTTCTGACTCTCTACCATCCCTCTCTCTCTTTCCCTCTCTTCTGACTCTCTACCCTCCCTCTCTCTCTCTCCCTCTGTTCTGACTCTCTCCCCTCCCTCTCTCTCTTTCCCTCTGTTCTGACTCTCTCCCCTCCCTCTCTCTCTTTCCCTCTGTTCTGACTCTCTACCCTCCCTCTCTCTCTCTTTCCCTTTGTTCTGACTCTCCTCTCCCTCTCTCTCTTTCCCTCTGTTCTGACTCTCTACCCTCCCTCTCGCTCTCTTTCCCTCTGTTCTGACTCTCTACCCTCGCTCCCTCTCTCTCTTTCCCTCTGTTCTGACTCTCTCCCCTCCCTCTCTCTCTCTTTCCCTCTGTTCTGACTCTCTACCCTCCCTCTCTCTATTTCCCTCTGTTCTGACTCTCTCCCATCCCTCGCTCTCTTTCCCTCTGTTCTGACTCTCTACCCTCCATCTCTCTCTCTCTTTCCCTCTGTTCTGACTCTCTACCCTCCCTCTCTCTCTCTTTCCCTCTGTTCTGACTCTCTACCCTCGCTCTCTCTCTTTCCCTCTCTTCTGACTCTCTACCATCCCTCTCTCTCTTTCCCTCTCTTCTGACTCTCTACCCTCCCTCTCTCTCTCTCCCTCTGTTCTGACTCTCTCCCCTCCCTCTCTCTCTTTCCCTCTGTTCTGACTCTCTCCCCTCCCTCTCTCTCTTTCCCTCTGTTCTGACTCTCTACCCTCCCTCTCTCTCTCTTTCCCTCTGTTCTGACTCTCCTCTCCCTCTCTCTCTTTCCCTCTGTTCTGACTCTCTACCCTCCCTCTCTCTCTCTTTCCCTCTGTTCTGACTCTCTACCCTCGCTCTCTCTCTCTCTTACCCTCTGTTCTGACTCTCTCCCCTCCCTCTCTCTCTCTTTCCCTCTCTTCTGACTCTCTACCCTCCCTCTCTCTCTCTTTCCCTCTGTTCTGACTCTCTACCCTCCCCCTCTCTCTCTTTCCCTCTGTTCTGACTCTCTACCCTCCATCTCTCTCTCTCTTTCCCTCTGTTCTGACTCTCTACCCTCCCTCTCGCTCTCTTTCCCTCTGTTCTGACTCTCTACCCTCCCCCTCTCTCTCTTTCCCTCTGTTCTGACTCTCTACCCTCCCTCTCTCTCTCTTTCCCTCTGTTCTGACTCTCTACCCTCGCTCTCTCTCTTTCCCTCTCTTCTGACTCTCTACCCTCCCTCTCTCTCTTTCCCTCTGTTCTGACTCTCTCCTCTCCCTCTCTCTTTCCCTCTGTTCTGACTCTCTCCCCTCCCTCTCTCTCTTTCCCTCTGTTCTGACTCTCTACCCTCCCTCTCTCTCTCTTTCCCTCTGTTCTGACTCTCTCCTCTCCCTCTCTCTCTTTCCCTCTGTTCTGACTCTCTACCCTCTCTCTTTCTTTCCCTCTGTTCTGACTCTCTACCCTCCCTCTCTCTCTTTCCCTCTGTTCTGACTCTCTACCCTCCCTCTCTCTCTCTTTCCCTCTGTTCTGACTCTCTACACTCCCTCTCTCTCTCTTTCCCTCTGTTCTGACTCTATACCCCCCTCTCTCTCTTTCCCTCTGTTCTGACTCTCTCCCCTCCCTCTCTCTCTCTTTCCCTCTGTTCTGACTCTCTCCCCTCCCTCTCTCTCTTTCCCTCTGTTCTGACTCTCTACCCTCCCTCTCTCTCTTTCCCTCTGTTCTGACTCTCTACCCTCCCTCTCTCTCTTTCCCTCTATTCTGACTCTCTACCCTCCCTCTCTCTCTCTTTCCCTCTATTCTGACTCTCTCCCCTCCCTCTCTCTCTTTCCCTCTGTTCTGACTCTCTACACCCCCCCCTCTCTCTCTTTCCATCTGTTCTGACTCTCTACCCTCCCTCTCTCTATTTCCCTCTGTTCTGACTCTCTCCCCTCCCTCCCTCTTTCCCTCTGTTCTGACTCTCTACCCTCCATCTCTCTCTCTCTTTCCCTCTGTTCTGACTCTCTACCCTCCCTCTCTCTCTCTTTCCCTCTGTTCTGACTCTCTATACCCTCCCCCTCTCTCTCTTTCCCTCTGTTCTGACTCTCTACCCTCCCTCTCTCTATTTCCCTCTGTTCTGACTCTCTCCCATCCCTCGCTCTCTTTCCCTCTGTTCTGACTCTCTACCCTCCATCTCTCTCTCTCTTTCCCTCTGTTCTGACTCTCTACCCTCCCTCTCTCTCTCTTTCCCTCTGTTCTGACTCTCTACCCTCGCTCTCTCTCTTTCCCTCTCTTCTGACTCTCTACCATCCCTCTCTCTCTTTCCCTCTCTTCTGACTCTCTACCCTCCCTCTCTCTCTCTCCCTCTGTTCTGACTCTCTCCCCTCCCTCTCTCTCTTTCCCTCTGTTCTGACTCTCTCCCCTCCCTCTCTCTCTTTCCCTCTGTTCTGACTCTCTACCCTCCCTCTCTCTCTCTTTCCCTCTGTTCTGACTCTCCTCTCCCTCTCTCTCTTTCCCTCTGTTCTGACTCTCTACCCTCCCTCTTTCTCTCTTTCCCTCTGTTCTGACTCTCTACCCTCGCTCTCTCTCTCTCTTACCCTCTGTTCTGACTCTCTCCCCTCCCTCTCTCTCTCTTTCCCTCTGTTCTGACTCTCTACCCTCCCTCTCTCTCTCTTTCCCTCTGTTCTGACTCTCTACCCTCCCCCTCTCTCTCTTTCCCTCTGTTCTGACTCTCTACCCTCCATCTCTCTCTCTCTTTCCCTCTGTTCTGACTCTCTACCCTCCCTCTCTCTCTCTTTCCCTCTGTTCTGACTCTCTACCCTCCCCCTCTCTCTCTTTCCCTCTGTTCTGACTCTCTACCCTCCCTCTCTCTCTCTTTCCCTCTGTTCTGACTCTCTACCCTCGCTCTCTCTCTTTCCCTCTCTTCTGACTCTCTACCCTCCCTCTCTCTCTTTCCCTCTGTTCTGACTCTCTCCTCTCCCTCTCTCTTTCCCTCTGTTCTGACTCTCTCCCCTCCCTCTCTCTCTTTCCCTCTGTTCTGACTCTCTACCCTCCCTCTCTCTCTCTTTCCCTCTGTTCTGACTCTCTCCTCTCCCTCTCTCTCTTTCCCTCTGTTCTGACTCTCTACCCTCTCTCTTTCTTTCCCTCTGTTCTGACTCTCTACCCTCCCTCTCTCTCTTTCCCTCTGTTCTGACTCTCTACCCTCCCTCTCTCTCTCTTTCCCTCTGTTCTGACTCTCTACACTCCCTCTCTCTCTCTTTCCCTCTGTTCTGACTCTATACCCCCCTCTCTCTCTTTCCCTCTGTTCTGACTCTCTCCTCTCCCTCTCTCTCTCTTTCCCTCTGTTCTGACTCTCTCCCCTCCCTCTCTCTCTTTCCCTCTGTTCTGACTCTCTACCCTCCCTCTCTCTCTTTCCCTCTGTTCTGACTCTCTACCCTCCCTCTCTCTCTTTCCCTCTATTCTGACTCTCTACCCTCCCTCTCTCTCTCTTTCCCTCTATTCTGACTCTCTCCCCTCCCTCTCTCTCTTTCCCTCTGTTCTGACTCTCTACACCCCCCCCTCTCTCTCTTTCCATCTGTTCTGACTCTCTACCCTCCCTCTCTCTATTTCCCTCTGTTCTGACTCTCTCCCCTCCCTCCCTCTTTCCCTCTGTTCTGACTCTCTACCCTCCATCTCTCTCTCTCTTTCCCTCTGTTCTGACTCTCTACCCTCCCTCTCTCTCTCTTTCCCTCTGTTCTGACTCTCTATACCCTCCCCCTCTCTCTCTTTCCCTCTGTTCTGACTCTCTACCCTCCCTCTCTCTCTCTTTCCCTCTGTTCTGACTCTCTACCCTCGCTTTCTCTCTTTCCCTCTCTTCTGACTCTCTACCATCCCTCTCTCTCTTTCCCTCTGTTCTGACTCTCTACCCTCCCTCTGTTCTGACTCTCTCCCCTCCCTCTCTCTCTTTCCCTCTGTTCTGACTCTCTCCCCTCCCTCTCTCTCTTTCCCTCTGTTCTGACTCTCTACCCTCCCTCTCTCTCTGTCCCTCTGTTCTGACTCTCTACCCCCCCTCTCTCTCTCTTTCCATCTGTTCTGACTCTCTACCCTCCCTCTCTCTATTTCCCTCTGTTCTGACTCTCTCCCATCCCTCGCTCTCTTTCCCTCTGTTCTGACTCTCTACCCTCCATCTCTCTCTCTCTTTCCCTCTGTTCTGACTCTCTACCCTCCCTCTCTCTCTCTTTCCCTCTGTTCTGACTCTCTACCCTCGCTCTCTCTCTTTCCCTCTCTTCTGACTCTCTACCATCCCTCTCTCTCTTTCCCTCTCTTCTGACTCTCTACCCTCCCTCTCTCTCTCTCCCTCTGTTCTGACTCTCTCCCCTCCCTCTCTCTCTTTCCCTCTGTTCTGACTCTCTCCCCTCCCTCTCTCTCTTTCCCTCTGTTCTGACTCTCTACCCTCCCTCTCTCTCTCTTTCCCTCTGTTCTGACTCTCCTCTCCCTCTCTCTCTTTCCCTCTGTTCTGACTCTCTACCCTCCCTCTCTCTCTCTTTCCCTCTGTTCTGACTCTCTACCCTCGCTCTCTCTCTCTCTTTCCCTCTGTTCTGACTCTCTCCCCTCCCTCTCTCTCTCTTTCCCTCTGTTCTGACTCTCTACCCTCCCTCTCTCTATTTCCCTCTGTTCTGACTCTCTCCCATCCCTCGCTCTCTTTCCCTCTGTTCTGACTCTCTACCCTCCATCTCTCTCTCTCTTTCCCTCTGTTCTGACTCTCTACCCTCCCTCTCTCTCTCTTTCCCTCTGTTCTGACTCTCTACCCTCGCTCTCTCTCTTTCCCTCTCTTCTGACTCTCTACCATCCCTCTCTCTCTTTCCCTCTCTTCTGACTCTCTACCCTCCCTCTCTCTCTCTCCCTCTGTTCTGACTCTCTCCCCTCCCTCTCTCTCTTTCCCTCTGTTCTGACTCTCTCCCCTCCCTCTCTCTCTTTCCCTCTGTTCTGACTCTCTACCCTCCCTCTCTCTCTCTTTCCCTCTGTTCTGACTCTCCTCTCCCTCTCTCTCTTTCCCTCTGTTCTGACTCTCTACCCTCCCTCTCTCTCTCTTTCCCTCTGTTCTGACTCTCTACCCTCGCTCTCTCTCTCTCTTACCCTCTGTTCTGACTCTCTCCCCTCCCTCTCTCTCTCTTTCCCTCTGTTCTGACTCTCTACCCTCCCTCTCTCTCTCTTTCCCTCTGTTCTGACTCTCTACCCTCCCCCTCTCTCTCTTTCCCTCTGTTCTGACTCTCTACCCTCCATCTCTCTCTCTCTTTCCCTCTGTTCTGACTCTCTACCCTCCCTCTCTCTCTCTTTCCCTCTGTTCTGACTCTCTACCCTCCCCCTCTCTCTCTTTCCCTCTGTTCTGACTCTCTACCCTCCCTCTCTCTCTCTTTCCCTCTGTTCTGACTCTCTACCCTCGCTCTCTCTCTTTCCCTCTCTTCTGACTCTCTACCCTCCCTCTCTCTCTTTCCCTCTGTTCTGACTCTCTCCTCTCCCTCTCTCTTTCCCTCTGTTCTGACTCTCTCCCCTCCCTCTCTCTCTTTCCCTCTGTTCTGACTCTCTACCCTCCCTCTCTCTCTCTTTCCCTCTGTTCTGACTCTCTCCTCTCCCTCTCTCTCTTTCCCTCTGTTCTGACTCTCTACCCTCCCTCTCTCTCTCTTTCCCTCTGTTCTGACTCTCTACCCTCGCTCTCTCTCTCTCTTTCCCTCTGTTCCGACTCTCTCCCCTCCCTCCCTCTCTCTCTCTTTCCCTCTGTTCTGACTCTCTACCCTCCCTCTCTCTCTCTCTTTCCCTCTGTTCTGACTCTCTACCCTCCATCTCTCTCTCTCTTTCCCTCTGTTCTGACTCTCTACCCTCCATCTCTTTCTCTTTCCCTCTATTCTGACTCTCTCCCCTCCCTCTCTCTCTTTCCCTCTGTTCTGACTCTCTCCCCTCCCTCTCTCTCTCTTTCCCTCTGTTCTGACTCTCTACCTTCCCTCTCTCTCTCTCTTTCCCTCTGTTCTGACTCTCTACCCTCCCTCTCTCTCTCTTTCCCTCTGTTCTGACTCTCTCCCCTCCCTCTCTCTCTTTCCCTCTGTTCTGACTCTCTACCCTCCCTCTCTCTCTGTCCCTCTGTTCTGACTCTCTACCCCCCCTCTCTCTCTCTTTCTATCTGTTCTGACTCTCTACCCTCCCTCTCTCTATTTCCCTCTGTTCTGACTCTCTCCCATCCCTCGCTCTCTTTCCCTCTGTTCTGACTCTCTACCCTCCATCTCTCTCTCTCTTTCCCTCTGTTCTGACTCTCTACCCTCCCTCTCTCTCTCTTTCCCTCTGTTCTGACTCTCTACCCTCGCTCTCTCTCTTTCCCTCTCTTCTGACTCTCTACCATCCCTCTCTCTCTTTCCCTCTCTTCTGACTCTCTACCCTCCCTCTCTCTCTCTCCCTCTGTTCTGACTCTCTCCCCTCCCTCTCTCTCTTTCCCTCTGTTCTGACTCTCTCCCCTCCCTCTCTCTCTTTCCCTCTGTTCTGACTCTCTACCCTCCCTCTCTCTCTCTTTCCCTCTGTTCTGACTCTCCTCTCCCTCTCTCTCTTTCCCTCTGTTCTGACTCTCTACCCTCCCTCTCTCTCTCTTTCCCTCTGTTCTGACTCTCTACCCTCGCTCTCTCTCTCTCTTTCCCTCTGTTCTGACTCTCTCCCCTCCCTCTCTCTCTCTTTCCCTCTGTTCTGACTCTCTACCCTCCCTCTCTCTATTTCCCTCTGTTCTGACTCTCTCCCATCCCTCGCTCTCTTTCCCTCTGTTCTGACTCTCTACCCTCCATCTCTCTCTCTCTTTCCCTCTGTTCTGACTCTCTACCCTCCCTCTCTCTCTCTTTCCCTCTGTTCTGACTCTCTACCCTCGCTCTCTCTCTTTCCCTCTCTTCTGACTCTCTACCATCCCTCTCTCTCTTTCCCTCTCTTCTGACTCTCTACCCTCCCTCTCTCTCTCTCCCTCTGTTCTGACTCTCTCCCCTCCCTCTCTCTCTTTCCCTCTGTTCTGACTCTCTCCCCTCCCTCTCTCTCTTTCCCTCTGTTCTGACTCTCTACCCTCCCTCTCTCTCTCTTTCCCTCTGTTCTGACTCTCCTCTCCCTCTCTCTCTTTCCTTCTGTTCTGACTCTCTACCCTCCCTCTCTCTCTCTTTCCCTCTGTTCTGACTCTCTACCCTCGCTCTCTCTCTCTCTTACCCTCTGTTCTGACTCTCTCCCCTCCCTCTCTCTCTCTTTCCCTCTGTTCTGACTCTCTACCCTCCCTCTCTCTCTCTTTCCCTCTGTTCTGACTCTCTACCCTCCCCCTCTCTCTCTTTCCCTCTGTTCTGACTCTCTACCCTCCATCTCTCTCTCTCTTTCCCTCTGTTCTGACTCTCTACCCTCCCTCTCTCTCTCTTTCCCTCTGTTCTGACTCTCTACCCTCCCCCTCTCTCTCTTTCCCTCTGTTCTGACTCTCTACCCTCCCTCTCTCTCTCTTTCCCTCTGTTCTGACTCTCTACCCTCGCTCTCTCTCTTTCCCTCTCTTCTGACTCTCTACCCTCCCTCTCTCTCTTTCCCTCTGTTCTGACTCTCTCCTCTCCCTCTCTCTTTCCCTCTGTTCTGACTCTCTCCCCTCCCTCTCTCTCTTTCCCTCTGTTCTGACTCTCTACCCTCCCTCTCTCTCTCTTTCCCTCTGTTCTGACTCTCTCCTCTCCCTCTCTCTCTTTCCCTCTGTTCTGACTCTCTACCCTCCCTCTCTCTCTCTTTCCCTCTGTTCTGACTCTCTACCCTCGCTCTCTCTCTCTCTTTCCCTCTGTTCCGACTCTCTCCCCTCCCTCCCTCTCTCTCTCTTTCCCTCTGTTCTGACTCTCTACCCTCCCTCTCTCTCTCTCTTTCCCTCTGTTCTGACTCTCTACCCTCCATCTCTCTCTCTCTTTCCCTCTGTTCTGACTCTCTCCCCTCCCTCTCTCTCTTTCCCTCTGTTCTGACTCTCTACCCTCCCTCTCTCTCTTTCCCTCTGTTCTGACTCTCTACCCTCCCTCTCTCTCTCTTTCCCTCTATTCTGACTCTCTCCCCTCCCTCTCTCTCTTTCCCTCTGTTCTGACTCTCTACCCCCCCCTCTCTCTCTTTCCATCTGTTCTGACTCTCTACCCTACCTCTCTCTATTTCCCTCTGTTCTGACTCTCTCCCCTCCCTCTCTCTCTTTCCCTCTGTTCTGACTCTCTACCCTCCATCTCTCTCTCTCTTTTCCTCTGTTCTGACTCTCTACCCTCCCTCTCTCTCTCTTTCCCTCTGTTCTGACTCTCTACCCTCCCCCTCTCTCTCTTTCCCTCTGTTCTGACTCTCTACCCTCCCTCTCTCTCTCTTTCCCTCTGTTCTGACTCTCTACCCTCGCTTTCTCTTTCCCTCTCTTCTGACTCTCTACCATCCCTCTCTCTCTTTCCCTCTGTTCTGACTCTCTACCCTCCCTCTCTCTCTCTCCCTCTGTTCTGACTCTCTCCCCTCCCTCTCTCTCTTTCCCTCTGTTCTGACTCTCTCCCCTCCCTCTTTCCCTCTGTTCTGACTCTCTACCCTCCCTCTCTCTCTTTCCCTCTGTTCTGACTCTCTACCCCCCCTCTCTCTCTCTTTCCATCTGTTCTGACTCTCTACCCTCCCTCTCTCTATTTCCCTCTGTTCTGACTCTCTCCCATCCCTCGCTCTCTTTCCCACTGTTCTGACTCTCTACCCTCCACCTCTCTCTCTCTTTCCCTCTGTTCTGACTCTCTACCCTCCCTCTCTCTCTCTTTCCCTCTGTTCTGACTCTCTACCCTCGCTCTCTCTCTCTTTCCCTCTGTTCTGACTCTCTACCCTCGCTCTCTCTCTTTCCCTCTCTTCTGACTCTCTACCATCCCTCTCTCTCTTTCCATCTCTTCTGACCCTCTACCCTCCCTCTCTCTCTTTCCCTCTGTTCTGACTCTCTACCCTCCCTCTCTCTCTTTCCCTCTGTTCTGACTCTCTCCCCTCCCTCTCTCTCTCTTTCCCTCTGTTCTGACTCTCTACCTTCCCTCTCTCTCTCTCTTTCCCTCTGTTCTGACTCTCTACCCTCCCTCTCTCTCTCTTTCCCTCTGTTCTGACTCTCCCCCCCCTCTCTCTTTCCCTCTGTTCTGACTCTCTCCCCTCCCTCTCTCTCTCTTTCCCTCTGTTCTGACTCTCTACCCTCTCTCTTTCTTTCCCTCTGTTCTGACTCTCTACCCTCCCTCTCTCTCTTTCTCTCTGTTCTGACTCTCTACCCTCCCTCTCTCTCTCTTTCCCTCTGTTCTGACTCTCTACACTCCCTCCCTCTCTCTTTCCCTCTGTTCTGACTCTATACCCCCCTCTCTCTCTTTCCCTCTGTTCTGACTCTCTCCCCTCCCTCTCTCTCTTTCCCTCTGTTCTGACTCTCTCCCCTCCCTCTCTCTCTTTCCCTCTGTTCTGACTCTCTACCCTCCCTCTCTCTCTTTCCCTCTGTTCTGACTCTCTACCCTCCCTCTCTCTCTTTCCCTCTATTCTGACTCTCTACCCTACCTCTCTCTATTTCCCTCTGTTCTGACTCTCTCCCCTCCCTCTCTCTCTTTCCCTCTGTTCTGACTCTCTACCCTCCATCTCTCTCTCTCTTTCCCTCTGTTCTGACTCTCTACCCTCCCTCTCTCTCTCTTTCCCTCTGTTCTGACTCTCTACCCTCCCCCTCTCTCTCTTTCCCTCTGTTCTGACTCTCTACCCTCCCTCTCTCTCTCTTTCCCTCTGTTCTGACTCTCTACCCTCGCTTTCTCTTTCCCTCTCTTCTGACTCTCTACCATCCCTCTCTCTCTTTCCCTCTGTTCTGACTCTCTACCCTCCCTCTCTCTCTCTCCCTCTGTTCTGACTCTCTCCCCTCCCTCTCTCTCTTTCCCTCTGTTCTGACTCTCTCCCCTCCCTCTTTCCCTCTGTTCTGACTCTCTACCCTCCCTCTCTCTCTTTCCCTCTGTTCTGACTCTCTACCCCCCCTCTCTCTCTCTTTCCATCTGTTCTGACTCTCTACCCTCCCTCTCTCTATTTCCCTCTGTTCTGACTCTCTCCCATCCCTCGCTCTCTTTCCCTCTGTTCTGACTCTCTACCCTCCATCTCTTTCTCTCTTTCCCTCTGTTCTGACTCTCTACCCTCCCTCTCTCTCTCTTTCCCTCTGTTCTGACTCTCTACCCTCGCTCTCTCTCTCTTTCCCTCTGTTCTGACTCTCTACCCTCGCTCTCTCTCTTTCCCTCTCTTCTGACTCTCTACCATCCCTCTCTCTCTTTCCATCTCTTCTGACCCTCTACCCTACCTCTCTCTCTTTCCCTCTGTTCTGACTCTCTACCCTCCCTCTCTCTCTTTCCCTCTGTTCTGACTCTCTCCCCTCCCTCTCTCTCTCTTTCCCTCTGTTCTGACTCTCTACCTTCCCTCTCTCTCTCTCTTTCCCTCTGTTCTGACTCTCTACCCTCCCTCTCTCTCTCTTTCCCTCTGTTCTGACTCTCCCCCCCCTCTCTCTTTCCCTCTGTTCTGACTCTCTCCCCTCCCTCTCTCTCTCTTTCCCTCTGTTCTGACTCTCTACCCTCTCACTTTCTTTCCCTCTGTTCTGACTCTCTACCCTCCCTCTCTCTCTTTCCCTCTGTTCTGACTCTCTACCCTCCCTCTCTCTCTCTTTCCCTCTGTTCTGACTCTCTACACTCCCTCTCTCTCTCTTTCCCTCTGTTCTGACTCTATACCCCCCCTCTCTCTCTTTCCCTCTGTTCTGACTCTCTCCCCTCCCTCTCTCTCTCTTTCCCTCTGTTCTGACTCTCTCCCCTCCCTCTCTCTCTTTCCCTCTGTTCTGACTCTCTACCCTCCCTCTCTCTCTTTCCCTCTGTTCTGACTCTCTACCCTCCCTCTCTCTCTCTTTCCCTCTATTCTGACTCTCTCCCCTCCCTCTCTCTCTTTCCCTCTGTTCTGACTCTCTACCCCCCCTCTCTCTCTTTCCATCTGTTCTGACTCTCTACCCTACCTCTCTCTATTTCCCTCTGTTCTGACTCTCTCCCCTCCCTCTCTCTCTTTCCCTCTGTTCTGACTCTCTACCCTCCATCTCTCTCTCTCTTTCCCTCTGTTCTGACTCTCTACCCTCCCTCTCTCTCTCTTTCCCTCTGTTCTGACTCTCTACCCTCCCCCTCTCTCTCTTTCCCTCTGTTCTGACTCTCTACCCTCCCTCTCTCTCTCTTTCCCTCTGTTCTGACTCTCTACCCTCGCTTTCTCTTTCCCTCTCTTCTGACTCTCTACCATCCCTCTCTCTCTTTCCCTCTGTTCTGACTCTCTACCCTCCCTCTCTCTCTCTCCCTCTGTTCTGACTCTCTCCCCTCCCTCTCTCTCTTTCCCTCTGTTCTGACTCTCTCCCCTCCCTCTTTCCCTCTGTTCTGACTCTCTACCCTCCCTCTCTCTCTTTCCCTCTGTTCTGACTCTCTACCCCCCCTCTCTCTCTCTTTCCATCTGTTCTGACTCTCTACCCTCCATCTCTTTCTCTCTTTCCCTCTGTTCTGACTCTCTACCCTCCCTCTCTCTCTCTTTCCCTCTGTTCTGACTCTCTACCCTCGCTCTCTCTCTCTTTCCCTCTGTTCTGACTCTCTACCCTCGCTCTCTCTCTTTCCCTCTCTTCTGACTCTCTACCATCCCTCTCTCTCTTTCCATCTCTTCTGACCCTCTACCCTCCCTCTCTCTCTTTCCCTCTGTTCTGACTCTCTACCCTCCCACTCTCTCTTTCCCTCTGTTCTGACTCTCTCCCCTCCCTCTCTCTCTCTTTCCCTCTGTTCTGACTCTCTACCTTCCCTCTCTCGCTCTCTTTCCCTCTGTTCTGACTCTCTACCCTCCCTCTCTCTCTCTTTCCCTCTGTTCTGACTCTCCCCCCCCTCTCTCTTTCCCTCTGTTCTGACTCTCTCCCCTCCCTCTCTCTCTCTTTCCCTCTGTTCTGACTCTCTACCCTCTCACTTTCTTTCCCTCTGTTCTGACTCTCTACCCTCCCTCTCTCTCTTTCCCTCTGTTCTGACTCTCTACCCTCCCTCTCTCTCTCTTTCCCTCTGTTCTGACTCTCTACACTCCCTCTCTCTCTCTTTCCCTCTGTTCTGACTCTATACCCCCCCTCTCTCTCTTTCCCTCTGTTCTGACTCTCTCCCCTCCCTCTCTCTCTCTTTCCCTCTGTTCTGACTCTCTCCCCTCCCTCTCTCTCTTTCCCTCTGTTCTGACTCTCTACCCTCCCTCTCTCTCTTTCCCTCTGTTCTGACTCTCTACCCTCCCTCTCTCTCTCTTTCCCTCTATTCTGACTCTCTCCCCTCCCTCTCTCTCTTTCCCTCTGTTCTGACTCTCTACCCCCCCTCTCTCTCTTTCCATCTGTTCTGACTCTCTACCCTACCTCTCTCTATTTCCCTCTGTTCTGACTCTCTCCCCTCCCTCTCTCTCTTTCCCTCTGTTCTGACTCTCTACCCTCCATCTCTCTCTCTCTTTCCCTCTGTTCTGACTCTCTACCCTCCCTCTCTCTCTCTTTCCCTCTGTTCTGACTCTCTACCCTCCCCCTCTCTCTCTTTCCCTCTGTTCTGACTCTCTACCCTCCCTCTCTCTCTCTTTCCCTCTGTTCTGACTCTCTACCCTCGCTTTCTCTTTCCCTCTCTTCTGACTCTCTACCATCCCTCTCTCTCTTTCCCTCTGTTCTGACTCTCTACCCTCCCTCTCTCTCTCTCCCTCTGTTCTGACTCTCTCCCCTCCCTCTCTCTCTTTCCCTCTGTTCTGACTCTCTCCCCTCCCTCTTTCCCTCTGTTCTGACTCTCTACCCTCCCTCTCTCTCTTTCCCTCTGTTCTGACTCTCTACCCCCCCTCTCTCTCTCTTTCCATCTGTTCTGACTCTCTACCCTCCCTCTCTCTATTTCCCTCTGTTCTGACTCTCTCCCATCCCTCGCTCTCTTTCCCTCTGTTCTGACTCTCTACCCTCCATCTCTCTCTCTCTTTCCCTCTGTTCTGACTCTCTACCCTCCCTCTCTCTCTCTTTCCCTCTGTTCTGACTCTCTACCCTCGCTCTCTCTCTCTTTCCCTCTGTTCTGACTCTCTACCCTCGCTCTCTCTCTTTCCCTCTCTTCTGACTCTCTACCATCCCTCTCTCTCTTTCCCTCTCTTCTGACCCTCTACCCTCCCTCTCTCTCTTTCCCTCTGTTCTGACTCTCTCCCCTCCCTCTCTCTCTTTCCCTCTGTTCTGACTCTCTCCTCTCCCTCTCTCTCTTTCCCTCTGTTCTGACTCTCTACCCTCCCTCTCTCTCTCTTTCCCTCTGTTCTGACTCTCTACCCTCGCTCTCTCTCTCTCTTTCCCTCTGTTCTGACTCTCTCCCCTCCCTCTCTCTCTCTTTCCCTCTGTTCTGACTCTCTACCCTCCCTCTCTCTCTCTCTTTCCCTCTGTTCTGACTCTCTACCCTCCCTCTCTCTCTCTTTCCCTCTGTTCTGACTCTCTACCCTCCCCCTCTCTCTCTTTCCCTCTGTTCTGACTCTCTACCCTCCATCTCTCTCTCTCTTTCCCTCTGTTCTGACTCTCTACCCTCCCTCTCTCTCTCTCTTTCCCTCTGTTCTGACTCTCTACCCTCCCCCTCTCTCTCTTTCCCTCTGTTCTGACTCTCTACCCTCCCTCTCTCTCTCTTTCCCTCTGTTCTGACTCTCTACCCTCGCTCTCTCTCTTTCCCTCTCTTCTGACTCTCTACCCCCCCTCTCTCTCTCTTTCCATCTGTTCTGACTCTCTACCCTCCCTCTCTCTATTTCCCTCTGTTCTGACTCTCTCCCATCCCTCGCTCTCTTTCCCTCTGTTCTGACTCTCTACCCTCCATCTCTCTCTCTCTTTCCCTCTGTTCTGACTCTCTACCCTCCCTCTCTCTCTCTTTCCCTCTGTTCTGACTCTCTACCCTCGCTCTCTCTCTTTCACTCTCTTCTGACTCTCTCCCATCCCTCGCTCTCTTTCCCTCTGTTCTGACTCTCTACCCTCCATCTCTCTCTCTCTTTCCCTCTGTTCTGACTCTCTACCCTCCCTCTCTCTCTCTTTCCCTCTGTTCTGACTCTCTACCCTCGCTCTCTCTCTTTCCCTCTCTTCTGACTCTCTACCATCCCTCTCTCTCTTTCCCTCTCTTCTGACTCTCTACCCTCCCTCTCTCTCTTTCCCTCTGTTCTGACTCTCTCCCCTCCCTCTCTCTCTTTCCCTCTGTTCTGACTCTCTACCCTCCCTCTCTCTCTCTTTCCCTCTGTTCTGACTCTCTCCTCTCCCTCTCTCTCTTTCCCTCTGTTCTGACTCTCTACCCTCCCTCTCTCTCTCTTTCCCTCTGTTCTGACTCTCTACCCTCGCTCTCTCTCTCTCTTTCCCTCTGTTCTGACTCTCTCCCCTCCCTCTCTCTCTCTTTCCCTCTGTTCTGACTCTCTACCCTCCCTCTCTCTCTCTCTTTCCCTCTGTTCTGACTCTCTACCCTCCCTCTCTCTCTCTTTCCCTCTGTTCTGACTCTCTACCCTCCCCCTCTCTCTCTTTCCCTCTGTTCTGACTCTCTACCCTCCATCTCTCTCTCTCTTTCCCTCTGTTCTGACTCTCTACCCTCCCTCTCTCTCTCTCTTTCCCTCTGTTCTGACTCTCTACCCTCCCCCTCTCTCTCTTTCCCTCTGTTCTGACTCTCTACCCTCCCTCTCTCTCTCTTTCCCTCTGTTCTGACTCTCTACCCTCCCTCTCTCTCTCTTTCCATCTGTTCTGACTCTCTACCCTCGCTCTCTCTCTTTCACTCTCTTCTGACTCTCTCCCATCCCTCGCTCTCTTTCCCTCTGTTCTGACTCTCTACCCTCCATCTCTCTCTCTCTTTCCCTCTGTTCTGACTCTCTACCCTCCCTCTCTCTCTCTTTCCCTCTGTTCTGACTCTCTACCCTCGCTCTCTCTCTTTCCCTCTCTTCTGACTCTCTACCATCCCTCTCTCTCTTTCCCTCTCTTCTGACTCTCTACCCTCCCTCTCTCTCTTTCCCTCTGTTCTGACTCTCTCCCCTCCCTCTCTCTCTTTCCCTCTGTTCTGACTCTCTACCCTCCCTCTCTCTCTCTTTCCCTCTGTTCTGACTCTCTCCCTCTCTCTCTGTCCCTCTGTTCTGACTCTCTACCCTCCCTCTCTCTCTCTCTTTCCCTCTGTTCTGACTCTCTCCCCTCCCTCTCTCTCTCTTTCCCTCTGTTCTGACTCTCTACCCTCCCTCTCTCTCTCTCTTTCCCTCTGTTCTGACTCTCTACCCTCCCTCTCTCTCTCTTTCCCTCTGTTCTGACTGTCTACCCTCCCCCTCTCTCTCTTTCCCTCTGTTCTGACTCTCTACCCTCCATCTCTCTCTCTCTTTCCCTCTGTTCTGACTCTCTACCCTCCCTCTCTCTCTCTCTTTCCCTCTGTTCTGACTCTCTACCCTCCCCCTCTCTCTCTTTCCCTCTGTTCTGACTCTCTACCCTCCCTCTCTCTCTCTTTCCCTCTGTTCTGACTCTCTACCCTCGCTCTCTCTCTTTCCCTCTCTTCTGACTCTCTACCATCCCTCTCTCTCTTTCCCTCTCTTCTGACTCTCTACCCTCCCTCTCTCTCTTTCCCTCTGTTCTGACTCTCTCCTCTCCCTCTCTCTTTCCCTCTGTTCTGACTCTCTCCCCTCCCTCTCTCTCTTTCCCTCTGTTCTGACTCTCTACCCTCCCTCTCTCTCTCTTTCCCTCTGTTCTGACTCTCTCCTCTCCCTCTCTCTCTTTCCCTCTGTTCTGACTCTCTACCCTCCCTCTCTCTCTCTTTCCCTCTGTTCTGACTCTCTACCCTCGCTCTCTCTCTCTCTTTCCCTCTGTTCCGACTCTCTCCCCTCCCTCTCTCTCTCTTTCCCTCTGTTCTGACTCTCTACCTCCATCTCTCTCTCTCTTTCCCTCTGTTCTGACTCTCTACCCTCCATCTCTCTCTCTCTTTCCCTCTATTCTGACTCTCTCCCCTCCATCTCTCTCTTTCCCTCTGTTCTGACTCTCTCCCCTCCCTCTCTCTCTTTCCCTCTGTTCTGACTCTCTACCTTCCCTCTCTCTCTCTCTTTCCCTCTGTTCTGACTCTCTACCCTCCCTCTCTCTCTTTCCCTCTGTTCTGACTCTCTCCCCTCCCTCTCTCTCTTTCCCTCTGTTCTGACTCTCTCCCCTCCCTCTTTCCCTCTGTTCTGACTCTCTACCCTCCCTCTCTCTCTTTCCCTCTGTTCTGACTCTCTACCCCCCCTCTCTCTCTCTTTCCATCTGTTCTGACTCTCTACCCTCCCTCTCTCTATTTCCCTCTGTTCTGACTCTCTCCCATCCCTCGCTCTCTTTCCCTCTGTTCTGACTCTCTACCCTCCATCTCTCTCTCTCTTTCCCTCTGTTCTGACTCTCTACCCTCCCTCTCTCTCTCTTTCCCTCTGTTCTGACTCTCTACCCTCGCTCTCTCTCTCTTTCCCTCTGTTCTGACTCTCTACCCTCGCTCTCTCTCTTTCCCTCTCTTCTGACTCTCTACCATCCCTCTCTCTCTTTCCCTCTCTTCTGACCCTCTACCCTCCCTCTCTCTCTTTCCCTCTGTTCTGACTCTCTCCCCTCCCTCTCTCTCTTTCCCTCTGTTCTGACTCTCTCCTCTCCCTCTCTCTCTTTCCCTCTGTTCTGACTCTCTACCCTCCCTCTCTCTCTCTTTCCCTCTGTTCTGACTCTCTACCCTCGCTCTCTCTCTCTCTTTCCCTCTGTTCTGACTCTCTCCCCTCCCTCTCTCTCTCTTTCCCTCTGTTCTGACTCTCTACCCTCCCTCTCTCTCTCTCTTTCCCTCTGTTCTGACTCTCTACCCTCCCTCTCTCTCTCTTTCCCTCTGTTCTGACTCTCTACCCTCCCCCTCTCTCTCTTTCCCTCTGTTCTGACTCTCTACCCTCCATCTCTCTCTCTCTTTCCCTCTGTTCTGACTCTCTACCCTCCCTCTCTCTCTCTCTTTCCCTCTGTTCTGACTCTCTACCCTCCCCCTCTCTCTCTTTCCCTCTGTTCTGACTCTCTACCCTCCCTCTCTCTCTCTTTCCCTCTGTTCTGACTCTCTACCCTCGCTCTCTCTCTTTCCCTCTCTTCTGACTCTCTACCCCCCCTCTCTCTCTCTTTCCATCTGTTCTGACTCTCTACCCTCCCTCTCTCTATTTCCCTCTGTTCTGACTCTCTCCCATCCCTCGCTCTCTTTCCCTCTGTTCTGACTCTCTACCCTCCATCTCTCTCTCTCTTTCCCTCTGTTCTGACTCTCTACCCTCCCTCTCTCTCTCTTTCCCTCTGTTCTGACTCTCTACCCTCGCTCTCTCTCTTTCACTCTCTTCTGACTCTCTCCCATCCCTCGCTCTCTTTCCCTCTGTTCTGACTCTCTACCCTCCATCTCTCTCTCTCTTTCCCTCTGTTCTGACTCTCTACCCTCCCTCTCTCTCTCTTTCCCTCTGTTCTGACTCTCTACCCTCGCTCTCTCTCTTTCCCTCTCTTCTGACTCTCTACCATCCCTCTCTCTCTTTCCCTCTCTTCTGACTCTCTACCCTCCCTCTCTCTCTTTCCCTCTGTTCTGACTCTCTCCCCTCCCTCTCTCTCTTTCCCTCTGTTCTGACTCTCTACCCTCCCTCTCTCTCTCTTTCCCTCTGTTCTGACTCTCTCCTCTCCCTCTCTCTCTTTCCCTCTGTTCTGACTCTCTACCCTCCCTCTCTCTCTCTTTCCCTCTGTTCTGACTCTCTACCCTCGCTCTCTCTCTCTCTTTCCCTCTGTTCTGACTCTCTCCCCTCCCTCTCTCTCTCTTTCCCTCTGTTCTGACTCTCTACCCTCCCTCTCTCTCTCTCTTTCCCTCTGTTCTGACTCTCTACCCTCCCTCTCTCTCTCTTTCCCTCTGTTCTGACTCTCTACCCTCCCCCTCTCTCTCTTTCCCTCTGTTCTGACTCTCTACCCTCCATCTCTCTCTCTCTTTCCCTCTGTTCTGACTCTCTACCCTCCCTCTCTCTCTCTCTTTCCCTCTGTTCTGACTCTCTACCCTCCCCCTCTCTCTCTTTCCCTCTGTTCTGACTCTCTACCCTCCCTCTCTCTCTCTTTCCCTCTGTTCTGACTCTCTACCCTCCCTCTCTCTCTCTTTCCATCTGTTCTGACTCTCTACCCTCGCTCTCTCTCTTTCACTCTCTTCTGACTCTCTCCCATCCCTCGCTCTCTTTCCCTCTGTTCTGACTCTCTACCCTCCATCTCTCTCTCTCTTTCCCTCTGTTCTGACTCTCTACCCTCCCTCTCTCTCTCTTTCCCTCTGTTCTGACTCTCTACCCTCGCTCTCTCTCTTTCCCTCTCTTCTGACTCTCTACCATCCCTCTCTCTCTTTCCCTCTCTTCTGACTCTCTACCCTCCCTCTCTCTCTTTCCCTCTGTTCTGACTCTCTCCCCTCCCTCTCTCTCTTTCCCTCTGTTCTGACTCTCTACCCTCCCTCTCTCTCTCTTTCCCTCTGTTCTGACTCTCTCCCTCTCTCTCTGTCCCTCTGTTCTGACTCTCTACCCTCCCTCTCTCTCTCTCTTTCCCTCTGTTCTGACTCTCTCCCCTCCCTCTCTCTCTCTTTCCCTCTGTTCTGACTCTCTACCCTCCCTCTCTCTCTCTCTTTCCCTCTGTTCTGACTCTCTACCCTCCCTCTCTCTCTCTTTCCCTCTGTTCTGACTGTCTACCCTCCCCCTCTCTCTCTTTCCCTCTGTTCTGACTCTCTACCCTCCATCTCTCTCTCTCTTTCCCTCTGTTCTGACTCTCTACCCTCCCTCTCTCTCTCTCTTTCCCTCTGTTCTGACTCTCTACCCTCCCCCTCTCTCTCTTTCCCTCTGTTCTGACTCTCTACCCTCCCTCTCTCTCTCTTTCCCTCTGTTCTGACTCTCTACCCTCGCTCTCTCTCTTTCCCTCTCTTCTGACTCTCTACCATCCCTCTCTCTCTTTCCCTCTCTTCTGACTCTCTACCCTCCCTCTCTCTCTTTCCCTCTGTTCTGACTCTCTCCTCTCCCTCTCTCTTTCCCTCTGTTCTGACTCTCTCCCCTCCCTCTCTCTCTTTCCCTCTGTTCTGACTCTCTACCCTCCCTCTCTCTCTCTTTCCCTCTGTTCTGACTCTCTCCTCTCCCTCTCTCTCTTTCCCTCTGTTCTGACTCTCTACCCTCCCTCTCTCTCTCTTTCCCTCTGTTCTGACTCTCTACCCTCGCTCTCTCTCTCTCTTTCCCTCTGTTCCGACTCTCTCCCCTCCCTCTCTCTCTCTTTCCCTCTGTTCTGACTCTCTACCTCCATCTCTCTCTCTCTTTCCCTCTGTTCTGACTCTCTACCCTCCATCTCTCTCTCTCTTTCCCTCTATTCTGACTCTCTCCCCTCCATCTCTCTCTTTCCCTCTGTTCTGACTCTCTCCCCTCCCTCTCTCTCTTTCCCTCTGTTCTGACTCTCTACCTTCCCTCTCTCTCTCTCTTTCCCTCTGTTCTGACTCTCTACCCTCCCTCTCTCTCTTTCCCTCTGTTCTGACTCTCTCCCCTCCCTCTCTCTCTTTCCCTCTGTTCTGACTCTCTCCCCTCCCTCTTTCCCTCTGTTCTGACTCTCTACCCTCCCTCTCTCTCTTTCCCTCTGTTCTGACTCTCTACCCCCCCTCTCTCTCTCTTTCCATCTGTTCTGACTCTCTACCCTCCCTCTCTCTATTTCCCTCTGTTCTGACTCTCTCCCATCCCTCGCTCTCTTTCCCTCTGTTCTGACTCTCTACCCTCCATCTCTCTCTCTCTTTCCCTCTGTTCTGACTCTCTACCCTCCCTCTCTCTCTCTTTCCCTCTGTTCTGACTCTCTACCCTCGCTCTCTCTCTCTTTCCCTCTGTTCTGACTCTCTACCCTCGCTCTCTCTCTTTCCCTCTCTTCTGACTCTCTACCATCCCTCTCTCTCTTTCCCTCTCTTCTGACCCTCTACCCTCCCTCTCTCTCTTTCCCTCTGTTCTGACTCTCTCCCCTCCCTCTCTCTCTTTCCCTCTGTTCTGACTCTCTCCTCTCCCTCTCTCTCTTTCCCTCTGTTCTGACTCTCTACCCTCCCTCTCTCTCTCTTTCCCTCTGTTCTGACTCTCTACCCTCGCTCTCTCTCTCTCTTTCCCTCTGTTCTGACTCTCTCCCCTCCCTCTCTCTCTCTTTCCCTCTGTTCTGACTCTCTACCCTCCCTCTCTCTCTCTCTTTCCCTCTGTTCTGACTCTCTACCCTCCCTCTCTCTCTCTTTCCCTCTGTTCTGACTCTCTACCCTCCCCCTCTCTCTCTTTCCCTCTGTTCTGACTCTCTACCCTCCATCTCTCTCTCTCTTTCCCTCTGTTCTGACTCTCTACCCTCCCTCTCTCTCTCTCTTTCCCTCTGTTCTGACTCTCTACCCTCCCCCTCTCTCTCTTTCCCTCTGTTCTGACTCTCTACCCTCCCTCTCTCTCTCTTTCCCTCTGTTCTGACTCTCTACCCTCGCTCTCTCTCTTTCCCTCTCTTCTGACTCTCTACCCCCCCTCTCTCTCTCTTTCCATCTGTTCTGACTCTCTACCCTCCCTCTCTCTATTTCCCTCTGTTCTGACTCTCTCCCATCCCTCGCTCTCTTTCCCTCTGTTCTGACTCTCTACCCTCCATCTCTCTCTCTCTTTCCCTCTGTTCTGACTCTCTACCCTCCCTCTCTCTCTCTTTCCCTCTGTTCTGACTCTCTACCCTCGCACTCTCTCTTTCACTCTCTTCTGACTCTCTCCCATCCCTCGCTCTCTTTCCCTCTGTTCTGACTCTCTACCCTCCATCTCTCTCTCTCTTTCCCTCTGTTCTGACTCTCTACCCTCCCTCTCTCTCTCTTTCCCTCTGTTCTGACTCTCTACCCTCGCTCTCTCTCTTTCCCTCTCTTCTGACTCTCTACCATCCCTCTCTCTCTTTCCCTCTCTTCTGACTCTCTACCCTCCCTCTCTCTCTTTCCCTCTGTTCTGACTCTCTCCCCTCCCTCTCTCTCTTTCCCTCTGTTCTGACTCTCTACCCTCCCTCTCTCTCTCTTTCCCTCTGTTCTGACTCTCTCCTCTCCCTCTCTCTCTTTCCCTCTGTTCTGACTCTCTACCCTCCCTCTCTCTCTCTTTCCCTCTGTTCTGACTCTCTACCCTCGCTCTCTCTCTCTCTTTCCCTCTGTTCTGACTCTCTCCCCTCCCTCTCTCTCTTTCCCTCTGTTCTGACTCTCTACCCTCCCTCTCTCTCTCTCTTTCCCTCTGTTCTGACTCTCTACCCTCCCTCTCTCTCTCTTTCCCTCTGTTCTGACTCTCTACCCTCGCTCTCTCTCTCTTTCCCTCTGTTCTGACTCTCTACCCTCGCTCTCTCTCTTTCCCTCTCTTCTGACTCTCTACCATCCCTCTCTCTCTTTCCCTCTCTTCTGACCCTCTACCCTCCCTCTCTCTCTTTCCCTCTGTTCTGACTCTCTCCCCTCCCTCTCTCTCTTTCCCTCTGTTCTGACTCTCTCCTCTCCCTCTCTCTCTTTCCCTCTGTTCTGACTCTCTACCCTCCCTCTCTCTCTCTTTCCCTCTGTTCTGACTCTCTACCCTCGCTCTCTCTCTCTCTTTCCCTCTGTTCTGACTCTCTCCCCTCCCTCTCTCTCTCTTTCCCTCTGTTCTGACTCTCTACCCTCCCTCTCTCTCTCTCTTTCCCTCTGTTCTGACTCTCTACCCTCCCTCTCTCTCTCTTTCCCTCTGTTCTGACTCTCTACCCTCCCCCTCTCTCTCTTTCCCTCTGTTCTGACTCTCTACCCTCCCTCTCTCTCTCTTTCCCTCTGTTCTGACTCTCTACCCTCCCCCTCTCTCTCTTTCCCTCTGTTCTGACTCTCTACCCTCCATCTCTCTCTCTCTTTCCCTCTGTTCTGACTCTCTACCCTCCCTCTCTCTCTCTCTTTCCCTCTGTTCTGACTCTCTACCCTCCCCCTCTCTCTCTTTCCCTCTGTTCTGACTCTCTACCCTCCCTCTCTCTCTCTTTCCCTCTGTTCTGACTCTCTACCCTCGCTCTCTCTCTTTCCCTCTCTTCTGACTCTCTACCCCCCCTCTCTCTCTCTTTCCATCTGTTCTGACTCTCTACCCTCCCTCTCTCTATTTCCCTCTGTTCTGACTCTCTCCCATCCCTCGCTCTCTTTCCCTCTGTTCTGACTCTCTACCCTCCATCTCTCTCTCTCTTTCCCTCTGTTCTGACTCTCTACCCTCCCTCTCTCTCTCTTTCCCTCTGTTCTGACTCTCTACCCTCGCACTCTCTCTTTCACTCTCTTCTGACTCTCTCCCATCCCTCGCTCTCTTTCCCTCTGTTCTGACTCTCTACCCTCCATCTCTCTCTCTCTTTCCCTCTGTTCTGACTCTCTACCCTCCCTCTCTCTCTCTTTCCCTCTGTTCTGACTCTCTACCCTCGCTCTCTCTCTTTCCCTCTCTTCTGACTCTCTACCATCCCTCTCTCTCTTTCCCTCTCTTCTGACTCTCTACCCTCCCTCTCTCTCTTTCCCTCTGTTCTGACTCTCTCCCCTCCCTCTCTCTCTTTCCCTCTGTTCTGACTCTCTACCCTCCCTCTCTCTCTCTTTCCCTCTGTTCTGACTCTCTCCTCTCCCTCTCTCTCTTTCCCTCTGTTCTGACTCTCTACCCTCCCTCTCTCTCTCTTTCCCTCTGTTCTGACTCTCTACCCTCGCTCTCTCTCTCTCTTTCCCTCTGTTCTGACTCTCTCCCCTCCCTCTCTCTCTCTTTCCCTCTGTTCTGACTCTCTACCCTCCCTCTCTCTCTCTCTTTCCCTCTGTTCTGACTCTCTACCCTCCCTCTCTCTCTCTTTCCCTCTGTTCTGACTCTCTACCCTCCCCCTCTCTCTCTTTCCCTCTGTTCTGACTCTCTACCCTCCATCTCTCTCTCTCTTTCCCTCTGTTCTGACTCTCTACCCTCCCTCTCTCTCTCTCTTTCCCTCTGTTCTGACTCTCTACCCTCCCCCTCTCTCTCTTTCCCTCTGTTCTGACTCTCTACCCTCCCTCTCTCTCTCTTTCCCTCTGTTCTGACTCTCTACCCTCCCTCTCTCTCTCTTTCCATCTGTTCTGACTCTCTACCCTCGCTCTCTCTCTTTCACTCTCTTCTGACTCTCTCCCATCCCTCGCTCTCTTTCCCTCTGTTCTGACTCTCTACCCTCCATCTCTCTCTCTCTTTCCCTCTGTTCTGACTCTCTACCCTCCCTCTCTCTCTCTTTCCCTCTGTTCTGACTCTCTACCCTCGCTCTCTCTCTTTCCCTCTCTTCTGACTCTCTACCATCCCTCTCTCTCTTTCCCTCTCTTCTGACTCTCTACCCTCCCTCTCTCTCTTTCCCTCTGTTCTGACTCTCTCCCCTCCCTCTCTCTCTTTCCCTCTGTTCTGACTCTCTACCCTCCCTCTCTCTCTCTTTCCCTCTGTTCTGACTCTCTCCCTCTCTCTCTTTCCCTCTGTTCTGACTCTCTACCCTCCCTCTCTCTCTCTCTTTCCCTCTGTTCTGACTCTCTCCCCTCCCTCTCTCTCTCTTTCCCTCTGTTCTGACTCTCTACCCTCCCTCTCTCTCTCTCTTTCCCTCTGTTCTGACTCTCTACCCTCCCTCTCTCTCTCTTTCCCTCTGTTCTGACTGTCTACCCTCCCCCTCTCTCTCTTTCCCTCTGTTCTGACTCTCTACCCTCCATCTCTCTCTCTCTTTCCCTCTGTTCTGACTCTCTACCCTCCCTCTCTCTCTCTCTTTCCCTCTGTTCTGACTCTCTACCCTCCCCCTCTCTCTCTTTCCCTCTGTTCTGACTCTCTACCCTCCCTCTCTCTCTCTTTCCCTCTGTTCTGACTCTCTACCCTCGCTCTCTCTCTTTCCCTCTCTTCTGACTCTCTACCATCCCTCTCTCTCTTTCCCTCTCTTCTGACTCTCTACCCTCCCTCTCTCTCTTTCCCTCTGTTCTGACTCTCTCCTCTCCCTCTCTCTTTCCCTCTGTTCTGACTCTCTCCCCTCCCTCTCTCTCTTTCCCTCTGTTCTGACTCTCTACCCTCCCTCTCTCTCTCTTTCCCTCTGTTCTGACTCTCTCCTCTCCCTCTCTCTCTTTCCCTCTGTTCTGACTCTCTACCCTCCCTCTCTCTCTCTTTCCCTCTGTTCTGACTCTCTACCCTCGCTCTCTCTCTCTCTTTCCCTCTGTTCCGACTCTCTCCCCTCCCTCTTTCCCTCTGTTCTGACTCTCTACCTCCATCTCTCTCTCTCTTTCCCTCTGTTCTGACTCTCTACCCTCCATCTCTCTCTCTCTTTCCCTCTATTCTGACTCTCTCCCCTCCATCTCTCTCTTTCCCTCTGTTCTGACTCTCTCCCCTCCCTCTCTCTCTTTCCCTCTGTTCTGACTCTCTACCTTCCCTCTCTCTCTCTCTTTCCCTCTGTTCTGACTCTCTACCATCCCTCTCTCTCTTTCCCTCTGTTCTGACTCTCTACCCTCCCTCTCTCTCTCTCCCTCTGTTCTGACTCTCTCCCCTCCCTCTCTCTCTTTCCCTCTGTTCTGACTCTCTCCCCTCCCTCTCTCTCTTTCCCTCTGTTCTGACTCTCTACCCTCCCTCTCTCTCTTTCCCTCTGTTCTGACTCTCTACCCTCCCTCTCTCTCTTTCCCTCTGTTCTAACTCTCTACCCTCCCTCTCTCTCTCTTTCCCTCTATTCTGACTCTCTCCCCTCCCTCTCTCTCTTTCCCTCTGTTCTGACTCTCTACCCCCTCTCTCTCTCTTTCCATCTGTTCTGACTCTCTACCCTCCCTCTCTCTATTTCCCTCTGTTCTGACTCTCTCCCCTCCCTCTCTCTTTTTCCCTCTGTTCTGACTCTCTACCCTCCATCTCTCTCTCTCTTTCCCTCTGTTCTGACTCTCTACCCTCCCTCTCTCTCTTTCCCTCTGTTCTGACTCTCTACCCTCCCCCTCTCTCTCTTTCCCTCTGTTCTGACTCTCTACCCTCCCCCTCTCTCTCTTTCCCTCTGTTCTGACTCTCTACCCTCCCTCTCTCTCTCTTTCCCTCTCTTCTGACTCTCTACCATCCCTCTCTCTCTTTCCCTCTCTTCTGACTCTCTACCCTCCCTCTCTCTCTCTTTCCCTCTGTTCTGACTCTCTCCTCTCCATCTCTCTCTTTCCCTCTGTTCTGACTCTCTACCCTCCCTCTCTCTCTCTTTCCCTCTGTTCTGACTCTCTACCCTCGCTCTCTCTCTCTTTCCCTCTGTTCCGACTCTCTCCCCTCCCTCTCTCTCTCTTTCCCTCTGTTCTGACTCTCTACCCTCGCTCTCTCTCTTTCCCTCTCTTCTAACTCTCTACCATCCCTCTCTCTCTTTCCCTCTCTTCTGACTCTCTACCCTCCCTCTCTCTCTCTCCCTCTGTTCTGACTCTCTACCCCCCCTCTCTCTCTCTTTCCATCTGTTCTGACTCTCTACCCTCCCTCTCTCTATTTCCCTCTGTTCTGACTCTCTCCTCTCCCTCTCTCTCTTTCCCTCTGTTCTGACTCTCTACCCTCCCTCTCTCTCTCTTTCCCTCTGTTCTGACTCTCTACCCTCCCTCTCTCTCTCTTTCCCTCTGTTCTGACTCTCTACCCTCCCCCTCTCTCACTTTCCCCATGTTCTGACTCTCTACCCTCCCTCTCTCTCTCTTTCCCTCTGTTCTGACTCTCTACCCTCGCTCTCTCTCTTTCCCTCTCTTCTAACTCTCTACCATCCCTCTCTCTCTTTCCCTCTCTTCTGACTCTCTACCCTCCCTCTCTCTCTCTCCCTCTGTTCTGACTCTCTCCCCTCCCTCTCTCTCTTTCCCTCTGTTCTGACTCTCTACTCTCCCTCTCGCTCTCTTTCCCTCTGTTCTGAATCTCTCCTCTCCCTCTCTCTCTTTCCCTCTGTTCTGACTCTCTATCCTCCCTCTCTCTCTCTTTCCCTCTGTTCCGACTCTCTCCCCTCCCTCTCTCTCTCTTTCCCTCTGTTCTGACTCTCTACCCTCCCTCTCTCTCTCTTTCCCTCTGTTCTGACTCTCTACCCTCCCTCTCTCTCTCTTTCCCTCTGTTCTGACTCTCTACACTCCATCTCGCTCTCTTTCCCTCTGTTCTGACTCTACCCTCGCTCTCTCTCTTTCCCTCTCTTCTGACTCTCTACCCTCCATCTCTCTCTCTCTTTCCCTCTGTTCTGACTCTCTACCCTCCCTCTCTCTCTTTCCCTCTGTTCTGACTCTCTACCCTCCCCCTCTCTCTCTTTCCCTCTGTTCTGACTCTCTACCCTCCCCCTCTCTCTCTTTCCCTCTGTTCTGACTCTCTACCCTCCCTCTCTCTCTCTTTCCCTCTCTTCTGACTCTCTACCATCCCTCTCTCTCTTTCCCTCTCTTCTGACTCTCTACCCTCCCTCTCTCTCTCTTTCCCTCTGTTCTGACTCTCTCCTCTCCATCTCTCTCTTTCCCTCTGTTCTGACTCTCTACCCTCCCTCTCTCTCTCTTTCCCTCTGTTCTGACTCTCTACCCTCGCTCTCTCTCTCTTTCCCTCTGTTCCGACACTCTCCCCTCCCTCTCTCTCTCTTTCCCTCTGTTCTGACTCTCTACCCTCGCTCTCTCTCTTTCCCTCTCTTCTAACTCTCTACCATCCCTCTCTCTCTTTCCCTCTCTTCTGACTCTCTACCCTCCCTCTCTCTCTCTCTCTCCCTCTGTTCTGACTCTCTACCCCCCCTCTCTCTCTCTTTCCATCTGTTCTGACTCTCTACCCTCCCTCTCTCTATTTCCCTCTGTTCTGACTCTCTCCTCTCCCTCTCTCTCTTTCCCTCTGTTCTGACTCTCTACCCTCCCTCTCTCTCTCTTTCCCTCTGTTCTGACTCTCTACCCTCCCTCTCTCTCTCTTTCCCTCTGTTCTGACTCTCTACCCTCCCCCTCTCTCACTTTCCCCATGTTCTGACTCTCTACCCTCCCTCTCTCTCTCTTTCCCTCTGTTCTGACTCTCTACCCTCGCTCTCTCTCTTTCCCTCTCTTCTAACTCTCTACCATCCCTCTCTCTCTTTCCCTCTCTTCTGACTCTCTACCCTCCCTCTCTCTCTCTTTCCCTCTGTTCTGACTCTCTCCCCTCCCTCTCTCTCTTTCCCTCTGTTCTGACTCTCTACTCTCCCTCTCGCTCTCTTTCCCTCTGTTCTGAATCTCTCCTCTCCCTCTCTCTCTTTCCCTCTGTTCTGACTCTCTATCCTCCCTCTCTCTCTCTTTCCCTCTGTTCCGACTCTCTCCCCTCCCTCTCTCTCTCTTTCCCTCTGTTCTGACTCTCTACCCTCCCTCTCTCTCTCTTTCCCTCTGTTCTGACTCTCTACCCTCCCCCTCTCTCTCTTTCCCTCTGTTCTGACTCTCTACCCTCCCTCTCTCTCTCTTTCCCTCTGTTCTAACTCTCTACCCTCCCTCTCTCTCTCTTTCCCTCTGTTCTGACTCTCTACACTCCATCTCGCTCTCTTTCCCTCTGTTCTGACTCTACCCTCGCTCTCTCTCTTTCCCTCTCTTCTGACTCTCTACCATCCCTCTCTCTCTTTCCCTCTCTTCTGACTCTCTCCTCTCCCTCTCTCTCTTTCCCTCTGTTCTGACTCTCTCCCCTCCCTCTCTCTCTCTTTCCCTCTGTTCTGACTCTCTACCCTCCCTCTCTCTCTCTCTTTCCCTCTGTTCTGACTCTCTACCCTCCCTCTCTCTCTCTTTCCCTCTGTTCTGACTCTCTACCCTCCCCCTCTCTCTCTTTCCCTCTGTTCTGACTCTCTACCCTCCATCTCTCTCTCTCTTTCCCTCTGTTCTGACTCTCTACCCTCCCTCTCTCTCTCTTTCCCTCTGTTCTGACTCTCTAACCTCCCCCTCTCTCTCTTTCCCTCTGTTCTGACTCTCTACCCTCCCTCTCTCTCTCTTTCCCTCTGTTCTGACTCTCTACCCTCGCTCTCTCTCTTTCCCTCTCTTCTGACTCTCTACCATCCCTCTCTCTCTACCCTCCCTCTCTCTCTTTCCCTCTGTTCTGACTCTCTCCTCTCCCTCTCTCTCTTTCCCTCTGTTCTGACTCTCTCCCCTCCCTCCCTCTCTCTCTTTCCCTCTGTTCTGACTCTCTACCCTCCCTCTCTCTCTCTTTCCCTCTGTTCTGACTCTCTCCTCTCCCTCTCTCTCTTTCCCTTTGTTCTGACTCTCTACCCTCCCTCTCTCTCTCTTTCCCTCTGTTCTGACTCGCTACCCTCGCTCTCTCTCTCTCTTTCCCTCTGTTCCGACTCTCTCCCCTCCCTCTCTCTCTCTTTCCCTCTGTTCTGACTCTCTACCCTCCCTCTCTCTCTCTCTTTCCCTCTGTTCTGACTCTCTACCCTCCATCTCTCTCTCTCTTTCCCTCTGTTCTGACTCTCTACCCTCCATCTCTCTCTCTCTTTCCCTCTATTCTGACTCTCTCCCCTCCCTCTCTCTCTTTCCCTCTGTTCTGACTCTATACCCTCCCTCTCTCTCTTTCCCTCTGTTCTGACTCTATACCCTCCCTCTCTCTCTCTCCCTCTGTTCTGACTCTCTACCCTCCCTCTCTCTCTCTTTCCCTCTGTTCTGACTCTCTACCCTCGCTCTCTCTCTCTCTTTCCCTCTGTTCCGACTCTCTCCCCTCCCTCTCTCTCTCTTTCCCTCTGTTCTGACTCTCTACCTTCCCTCTCTCTCTCTTTCCCTCTGTTCTGACTCTCTACCCTCCCCCTCTCTCTCTTTCCCTCTGTTCTGACTCTCTACCCTCCCTCTCTCTCTCTTTCCCTCTGTTCTGACTCTCTACCCTCCCTCTCTCTCTCTTTCCCTCTGTTCTGACTCTCTACACTCCATCTCGCTCTCTTTCCCTCTGTTCTGACTCTCTACCCTCGCTCTCTCTCTTTCCCTCTCTTCTGACTCTCTACCATCCCTCTCTCTCTTTCCCTCTCTTCTGACTCTCTCCTCTTCCGCTCTCTCTTTCCCTCTGTTCTGACTCTCTACCCTCCCTCTCTCTCTCTCTTTCCCTCTGTTCTGACTCTCTACCCTCCCTCTCTCTCTCTTTCCCTCTGTTCTGACTCTCTACCCTCCCCCTCTCTCTCTTTCCCTCTGTTCTGACTCTCTACCCTCCATCTCCCTCTCTCTTTCCCTCTGTTCTGACTCTCTACCCTCCCTCTCTCTCTCTTTCCCTCTGTTCTGACTCTCTACCCTCGCTCTCTCTCTTTCCCTCTCTTCTGACTCTCTACCATCCCTCTCTCTCTTTCCCTCTCTTCTGACTCTCTACCCTCCCTCTCTCTCTTTCCCTCTGTTCTGACTCTCTCCTCTCCCTCTCTCTCTTTCCCTCTGTTCTGACTCTCTCCCTCTCTCTCTTTCCCTCTGTTCTGACTCTCTACCCTCCCTCTCTCTCTCTTTCCCTCTGTTCTGACTCTCTCCTCTCCCTCTCTCTCTTTCCCTCTGTTCTGACTCTCTACCCTCCCTCTCTCTCTCTTTCCCTCTGTTCTGACTCTCTACCCTCGCTCTCTCTCTCTCTTTCCCTATGTTCCGACTCTCTCCCCTCCCTCTCTCTCTCTTTCCCTCTGTTCTGACTCTCTACCCTCCCTCTCTCTCTCTCTTTCCCTCTGTTCTGACTCTCTACCCTCCATCTCTCTCTCTCTTTCCCTCTGTTCTGACTCTCTACCCTCCATCTCTCTCTCTCTTTCCCTCTATTCTGACTCTCTCCCCTCCCTCTCTCACTTTCCCTCTGTTCTGACTCTCTCCCCTCCCTCTCTCTCTCTTTCCCTCTGTTCTGACTCTCTACCTTCCCTCTCTCTCTTTCCCTCTGTTCTGACTCTCTACCCTCCCTCTCTCTCTCTTTCCCTCTGTTCTGACTCTCTACCCTCCCTCTCTCTCTCTTTCCCTCTGTTCTGACTCTACCCTCTCTCTTTCTTTCCCTCTGTTCTGACTCTCTACCCTCCCTCTCTCTCTTTCCCTCTGTTCTGACTCTCTACCCTCCCTCTCTCTCTCTTTCCCTCTGTTCTGACTCTATACCCTCCCTCTCTCTCTCTTTCCCTCTGTTCTGACTCTCTACCACCCCTCTCTCTCTTTCCCTCTGTTCTGACTCTCTACCCTCCCTCTCTCTCTCTCCCTCTGTTCTGACTCTCTCCCCTCCCTCTCTCTCTTTCCCTCTGTTCTGACTCTCTCCCCTCCCTCTCTCTCTTTCCCTCTGTTCTGACTCTCTACCCTCCCTCTCTCTCTTTCCCTCTGTTCTGACTCTCTACCCTCCCTCTCTCTCTTTCCCTCTGTTCTGACTCTCTACCCTCCCTCTCTCTCTTTCCCTCTATTCTGACTCTCTCCCCTCCCTCTCTCTCTTTCCCTCTGTTCTGACTCTCTACCCCCCCTCTCTCTCTCTTTCCATCTGTTCTGACTCTCTACCCTTCCTCTCTCTATTTCCCTCTGTTCTGACTCTCTCCCCTCCCTCTCTCTTTTTCCCTCTGTTCTGACTCTCTACCCTCCATCTCTCTCTCTCTTTCCCTCTGTTCTGACTCTCTACCCTCCCTCTCTCTCTCTTTCCCTCTGTTCTGACTCTCTACCCTCCCCCTCTCTCTCTTTCCCTCTGTTCTGACTCTTTACCCTCCCTCTCTCTCTCTTTCCCTGTTCTGACTCTCTACCCTCGCTCTCTCTCTTTCCCTCTCTTCTGACTCTCTACCATCCCTCTCTCTCTTTCCCTCTCTTCTGACTCTCTACCCTCCCTCTCTCTCTCTTTCCCTCTGTTCTGACTCTCTCCTCTCCCTCTCTCTCTTTCCCTCTGTTCTGACTCTCTACCCTCCCTCTCTCCCTCTTTCCCTCTGTTCTGACTCTCTACCCTCGCTCTCTCTCTCTTTCCCTCTGTTCCGACTCTCTCCCCTCCCTCTCTCTCTCTTTCCCTCTGTTCTGACTCTCTACCCTCCCCCTCTCTCTCTTTCCCTCTGTTCTGACTCTCTACCCTCCCTCTCTCTCTCTTTCCCTCTGTTCTGACTCTCTACACTCCATCTCGCTCTCTTTCCCTCTGTTCTGACTCTCTACCCTCGCTCTCTCTCTTTCCCTCTCTTCTGACTCTCTACCATCCCTCTCTCTCTTTCCCTCTCTTCTGACTCTCTACCCTCCCTCTCTCTCTCTCCCTCTGTTCTGACTCTCTCCCCTCCCTCTCTCTTCTTTCTCTCTGTTCTGACTCTCTACCCTCCCTCTCTCTCTTTCCCTCTGTTCTGACTCTCTCCCCTCCCTCTCTCTCTTTCCCTCTGTTCTGACTCTCTACCCTCCATCTCTCTCTCTCTTTCCCTCTGTTCTGACTCTCTACCCTCCCTCTCTCTCTCTTTCCCTCTGTTCTGACTCTCTACCCTCGCTCTCTCTCTTTCCCTCTCTTCTGACTCTCTACCATCCCTCTCTCTCTTTCCCTCTCTTCTGACTCTCTACCCTCCCTCTCTCTCTTTCCCTCTGTTCTGACTCTCTCCCCTCCCTCTCTCTCTTTCCCTCTGTTCTGACTCTCTACCCTCCCTCTCTCTCTCTTTCCCTCTGTTCTGACTCTCTACCCTCGCTCTCTCTCTCTTTCCCTCTGTTCCGACTCTCTCCCCTCCCTCTCTCTCTCTTTCCCTCTGTTCTGACTCTCTACCCTCGCTCTCTCTCTTTCCCTCTCTTCTAACTCTCTACCATCCCTCTCTCTCTTTCCCTCTCTTCTGACTCTCTACCCTCCCTCTCTCTCTCTCCCTCTGTTCTGACTCTCTACCCCCCCTCTCTCTCTCTTTCCATCTGTTCTGACTCTCTACCCTCCCTCTCTCTATTTCCCTCTGTTCTGACTCTCTCCTCTCCCTCTCTCTCTTTCCCTCTGTTCTGACTCTCTACCCTCCCTCTCTCTCTCTTTCCCTCTGTTCTGACTCTCTACCCTCCCTCTCTCTCTCTTTCCCTCTGTTCTGACTCTCTACCCTCCCCCTCTCTCACTTTCCCCATGTTCTGACTCTCTACCCTCCCTCTCTCTATTTCCCTCTGTTCTGACTCTCTCCTCTCCCTCTCTCTCTTTCCCTCTGTTCTGACTCTCTACCCTCCCTCTCTCTCTCTTTCCCTCTGTTCTGACTCTCTACCCTCCCTCTCTCTCTCTTTCCCTCTGTTCTGACTCTCTACCCTCGCTCTCTCTCTTTCCCTCTCTTCTAACTCTCTACCATCCCTCTCTCTCTTTCCCTCTCTTCTGACTCTCTACCCTCCCTCTCTCTCTCTCCCTCTGTTCTGACTCTCTCCCCTCCCTCTCTCTCTTTCCCTCTGTTCTGACTCTCTACTCTCCCTCTCGCTCTCTTTCCCTCTGTTCTGAATCTCTCCTCTCCCTCTCTCTCTTTCCCTCTGTTCTGACTCTCTATCCTCCCTCTCTCTCTCTTTCCCTCTGTTCCGACTCTCTCCCCTCCCTCTCTCTCTCTTTCCCTCTGTTCTGACTCTCTACCCTCCCTCTCTCTCTCTTTCCCTCTGTTCTGACTCTCTACCCTCCCTCTCTCTCTCTTTCCCTCTGTTCTGACTCTCTACACTCCATCTCGCTCTCTTTCCCTCTGTTCTGACTCTACCCTCGCTCTCTCTCTTTCCCTCTCTTCTGACTCTCTACCCTCCATCTCTCTCTCTCTTTCCCTCTGTTCTGACTCTCTACCCTCCCTCTCTCTCTTTCCCTCTGTTCTGACTCTCTACCCTCCCCCTCTCTCTCTTTCCCTCTGTTCTGACTCTCTACCCTCCCCCTCTCTCTCTTTCCCTCTGTTCTGACTCTCTACCCTCCCTCTCTCTCTCTTTCCCTCTCTTCTGACTCTCTACCATCCCTCTCTCTCTTTCCCTCTCTTCTGACTCTCTACCCTCCCTCTCTCTCTCTTTCCCTCTGTTCTGACTCTCTCCTCTCCATCTCTCTCTTTCCCTCTGTTCTGACTCTCTACCCTCCCTCTCTCTCTCTTTCCCTCTGTTCTGACTCTCTACCCTCGCTCTCTCTCTCTTTCCCTCTGTTCCGACACTCTCCCCTCCCTCTCTCTCTCTTTCCCTCTGTTCTGACTCTCTACCCTCGCTCTCTCTCTTTCCCTCTCTTCTAACTCTCTACCATCCCTCTCTCTCTTTCCCTCTCTTCTGACTCTCTACCCTCCCTCTCTCTCTCTCCCTCTGTTCTGACTCTCTACCCCCCCTCTCTCTCTCTTTCCATCTGTTCTGACTCTCTACCCTCCCTCTCTCTATTTCCCTCTGTTCTGACTCTCTCCTCTCCCTCTCTCTCTTTCCCTCTGTTCTGACTCTCTACCCTCCCTCTCTCTCTCTTTCCCTCTGTTCTGACTCTCTACCCTCCCTCTCTCTCTCTTTCCCTCTGTTCTGACTCTCTACCCTCCCCCTCTCTCACTTTCCCCATGTTCTGACTCTCTACCCTCCCTCTCTCTCTCTTTCCCTCTGTTCTGACTCTCTACCCTCGCTCTCTCTCTTTCCCTCTCTTCTAACTCTCTACCATCCCTCTCTCTCTTTCCCTCTCTTCTGACTCTCTACCCTCCCTCTCTCTCTCTTCCCTCTGTTCTGACTCTCTCCCCTCCCTCTCTCTCTTTCCCTCTGTTCTGACTCTCTACTCTCCCTCTCGCTCTCTTTCCCTCTGTTCTGAATCTCTCCTCTCCCTCTCTCTCTTTCCCTCTGTTCTGACTCTCTATCCTCCCTCTCTCTCTCTTTCCCTCTGTTCCGACTCTCTCCCCTCCCTCTCTCTCTCTTTCCCTCTGTTCTGACTCTCTACCCTCCCTCTCTCTCTCTTTCCCTCTGTTCTGACTCTCTACCCTCCCCCTCTCTCTCTTTCCCTCTGTTCTGACTCTCTACCCTCCCTCTCTCTCTCTTTCCCTCTGTTCTAACTCTCTACCCTCCCTCTCTCTCTCTTTCCCTCTGTTCTGACTCTCTACACTCCATCTCGCTCTCTTTCCCTCTGTTCTGACTCTACCCTCGCTCTCTCTCTTTCCCTCTCTTCTGACTCTCTACCATCCCTCTCTCTCTTTCCCTCTCTTCTGACTCTCTCCTCTCCCTCTCTCTCTTTCCCTCTGTTCTGACTCTCTCCCCTCCCTCTCTCTCTCTTTCCCTCTGTTCTGACTCTCTACCCTCCCTCTCTCTCTCTCTTTCCCTCTGTTCTGACTCTCTACCCTCCCTCTCTCTCTCTTTCCCTCTGTTCTGACTCTCTACCCTCCCCCTCTCTCTCTTTCCCTCTGTTCTGACTCTCTACCCTCCATCTCTCTCTCTCTTTCCCTCTGTTCTGACTCTCTACCCTCCCTCTCTCTCTCTTTCCCTCTGTTCTGACTCTCTAACCTCCCCCTCTCTCTCTTTCCCTCTGTTCTGACTCTCTACCCTCCCTCTCTCTCTCTTTCCCTCTGTTCTGACTCTCTACCCTCGCTCTCTCTCTTTCCCTCTCTTCTGACTCTCTACCATCCCTCTCTCTCTACCCTCCCTCTCTCTCTTTCCCTCTGTTCTGACTCTCTCCTCTCCCTCTCTCTCTTTCCCTCTGTTCTGACTCTCTCCCCTCCCTCCCTCTCTCTCTTTCCCTCTGTTCTGACTCTCTACCCTCCCTCTCTCTCTCTTTCCCTCTGTTCTGACTCTCTCCTCTCCCTCTCTCTCTTTCCCTTTGTTCTGACTCTCTACCCTCCCTCTCTCTCTCTTTCCCTCTGTTCTGACTCGCTACCCTCGCTCTCTCTCTCTCTTTCCCTCTGTTCCGACTCTCTCCCCTCCCTCTCTCTCTCTTTCCCTCTGTTCTGACTCTCTACCCTCCCTCTCTCTCTCTCTTTCCCTCTGTTCTGACTCTCTACCCTCCATCTCTCTCTCTCTTTCCCTCTGTTCTGACTCTCTACCCTCCATCTCTCTCTCTCTTTCCCTCTATTCTGACTCTCTCCCCTCCCTCTCTCTCTTTCCCTCTGTTCTGACTCTATACCCTCCCTCTCTCTCTTTCCCTCTGTTCTGACTCTATACCCTCCCTCTCTCTCTCTCCCTCTGTTCTGACTCTCTACCCTCCCTCTCTCTCTCTTTCCCTCTGTTCTGACTCTCTACCCTCGCTCTCTCTCTCTCTTTCCCTCTGTTCCGACTCTCTCCCCTCCCTCTCTCTCTCTTTCCCTCTGTTCTGACTCTCTACCTTCCCTCTCTCTCTCTTTCCCTCTGTTCTGACTCTCTACCCTCCCCCTCTCTCTCTTTCCCTCTGTTCTGACTCTCTACCCTCCCTCTCTCTCTCTTTCCCTCTGTTCTGACTCTCTACCCTCCCTCTCTCTCTCTTTCCCTCTGTTCTGACTCTCTACACTCCATCTCGCTCTCTTTCCCTCTGTTCTGACTCTCTACCCTCGCTCTCTCTCTTTCCCTCTCTTCTGACTCTCTACCATCCCTCTCTCTCTTTCCCTCTCTTCTGACTCTCTCCTCTTCCGCTCTCTCTTTCCCTCTGTTCTGACTCTCTACCCTCCCTCTCTCTCTCTCTTTCCCTCTGTTCTGACTCTCTACCCTCCCTCTCTCTCTCTTTCCCTCTGTTCTGACTCTCTACCCTCCCCCTCTCTCTCTTTCCCTCTGTTCTGACTCTCTACCCTCCATCTCCCTCTCTCTTTCCCTCTGTTCTGACTCTCTACCCTCCCTCTCTCTCTCTTTCCCTCTGTTCTGACTCTCTACCCTCGCTCTCTCTCTTTCCCTCTCTTCTGACTCTCTACCATCCCTCTCTCTCTTTCCCTCTCTTCTGACTCTCTACCCTCCCTCTCTCTCTTTCCCTCTGTTCTGACTCTCTCCTCTCCCTCTCTCTCTTTCCCTCTGTTCTGACTCTCTCCCTCTCTCTCTTTCCCTCTGTTCTGACTCTCTACCCTCCCTCTCTCTCTCTTTCCCTCTGTTCTGACTCTCTCCTCTCCCTCTCTCTCTTTCCCTCTGTTCTGACTCTCTACCCTCCCTCTCTCTCTCTTTCCCTCTGTTCTGACTCTCTACCCTCGCTCTCTCTCTCTCTTTCCCTATGTTCCGACTCTCTCCCCTCCCTCTCTCTCTCTTTCCCTCTGTTCTGACTCTCTACCCTCCCTCTCTCTCTCTCTTTCCCTCTGTTCTGACTCTCTACCCTCCATCTCTCTCTCTCTTTCCCTCTGTTCTGACTCTCTACCCTCCATCTCTCTCTCTCTTTCCCTCTATTCTGACTCTCTCCCCTCCCTCTCTCACTTTCCCTCTGTTCTGACTCTCTCCCCTCCCTCTCTCTCTCTTTCCCTCTGTTCTGACTCTCTACCTTCCCTCTCTCTCTTTCCCTCTGTTCTGACTCTCTACCCTCCCTCTCTCTCTCTTTCCCTCTGTTCTGACTCTCTACCCTCCCTCTCTCTCTCTTTCCCTCTGTTCTGACTCTACCCTCTCTCTTTCTTTCCCTCTGTTCTGACTCTCTACCCTCCCTCTCTCTCTTTCCCTCTGTTCTGACTCTCTACCCTCCCTCTCTCTCTCTTTCCCTCTGTTCTGACTCTATACCCTCCCTCTCTCTCTCTTTCCCTCTGTTCTGACTCTCTACCACCCCTCTCTCTCTTTCCCTCTGTTCTGACTCTCTACCCTCCCTCTCTCTCTCTCCCTCTGTTCTGACTCTCTCCCCTCCCTCTCTCTCTTTCCCTCTGTTCTGACTCTCTCCCCTCCCTCTCTCTCTTTCCCTCTGTTCTGACTCTCTACCCTCCCTCTCTCTCTTTCCCTCTGTTCTGACTCTCTACCCTCCCTCTCTCTCTTTCCCTCTGTTCTGACTCTCTACCCTCCCTCTCTCTCTTTCCCTCTATTCTGACTCTCTCCCCTCCCTCTCTCTCTTTCCCTCTGTTCTGACTCTCTACCCCCCCTCTCTCTCTCTTTCCATCTGTTCTGACTCTCTACCCTTCCTCTCTCTATTTCCCTCTGTTCTGACTCTCTCCCCTCCCTCTCTCTTTTTCCCTCTGTTCTGACTCTCTACCCTCCATCTCTCTCTCTCTTTCCCTCTGTTCTGACTCTCTACCCTCCCTCTCTCTCTCTTTCCCTCTGTTCTGACTCTCTACCCTCCCCCTCTCTCTCTTTCCCTCTGTTCTGACTCTTTACCCTCCCTCTCTCTCTCTTTCCCTGTTCTGACTCTCTACCCTCGCTCTCTCTCTTTCCCTCTCTTCTGACTCTCTACCATCCCTCTCTCTCTTTCCCTCTCTTCTGACTCTCTACCCTCCCTCTCTCTCTCTTTCCCTCTGTTCTGACTCTCTCCTCTCCCTCTCTCTCTTTCCCTCTGTTCTGACTCTCTACCCTCCCTCTCTCCCTCTTTCCCTCTGTTCTGACTCTCTACCCTCGCTCTCTCTCTCTTTCCCTCTGTTCCGACTCTCTCCCCTCCCTCTCTCTCTCTTTCCCTCTGTTCTGACTCTCTACCCTCCCCCTCTCTCTCTTTCCCTCTGTTCTGACTCTCTACCCTCCCTCTCTCTCTCTTTCCCTCTGTTCTGACTCTCTACACTCCATCTCGCTCTCTTTCCCTCTGTTCTGACTCTCTACCCTCGCTCTCTCTCTTTCCCTCTCTTCTGACTCTCTACCATCCCTCTCTCTCTTTCCCTCTCTTCTGACTCTCTACCCTCCCTCTCTCTCTCTCCCTCTGTTCTGACTCTCTCCCCTCCCTCTCTCTTCTTTCTCTCTGTTCTGACTCTCTACCCTCCCTCTCTCTCTTTCCCTCTGTTCTGACTCTCTCCCCTCCCTCTCTCTCTTTCCCTCTGTTCTGACTCTCTACCCTCCATCTCTCTCTCTCTTTCCCTCTGTTCTGACTCTCTACCCTCCCTCTCTCTCTCTTTCCCTCTGTTCTGACTCTCTACCCTCGCTCTCTCTCTTTCCCTCTCTTCTGACTCTCTACCATCCCTCTCTCTCTTTCCCTCTCTTCTGACTCTCTACCCTCCCTCTCTCTCTTTCCCTCTGTTCTGACTCTCTCCCCTCCCTCTCTCTCTTTCCCTCTGTTCTGACTCTCTACCCTCCCTCTCTCTCTCTTTCCCTCTGTTCTGACTCTCTACCTCTCCCTCTCTCTCTTTCCCTCTGTTCTGACTCTCTACCCTCCCTCTCTCTCTCTCTTTCCCTCTGTTCTGACTCTCTCCCCTCCCTCTCTCTCTCTTTCCCTCTGTTCTGACTCTCTACCCTCCCTCTCTCTCTCTCTTTCCCTCTGTTCTGACTCTCTACCCTCCCTCTCTCTCTCTTTCCCTCTGTTCTGACTCTCTACCCTCCCCCTCTCTCTCTTTCCCTCTGTTCTGACTCTCTACCCTCCATCTCTCTCTCTCTTTCCCTCTGTTCTGACTCTCTACCCTCCCCTCTCTCTCTCTTTCCCTCTGTTCTGACTCTCTACCCTCCCCCTCTCTCTCTTTCCCTCTGTTCTGACTCTCTACCCTCCCTCTCTCTCTCTTTCCCTCTGTTCTGACTCTCTACCCTCGCTCTCTCTCTTTCCCTCTCTTCTGACTCTCTACCATCCCCCTCTCTCTTTCCCTCTCTTCTGACTCTCTACCCTCCCTCTCTCTCTTTCCCTCTGTTCTGACTCTCTCCTCTCCCTCTCTCTTTCCCTCTGTTCTGACTCTCTACCATCCCTCTCTCTCTTTCCCTCTCTTCTGACTCTCTACCCTCCCTCTCTCTCTCTCCCTCTGTTCTGACTCTCTCCCCTCCCTCTCTCTTCTTTCCCTCTGTTCTGACTCTCTACCCTCCCTCTCTCTCTTTCCCTCTGTTCTGACTCTCTCCCCTCCCTCTCTCTCTTTCCCTCTGTTCTGACTCTCTACCCTCCCTCTCTCTCTCTTTCCCTCTCTTCTGACTCTCTACCCTCCCTCTCTCTCTTTCCCTCTGTTCTGACTCTCTCCTCTCCCTCTCTCTTTCCCTCTGTTCTGACTCTCTACCATCCCTCTCTCTCTTTCCCTCTCTTCTGACTCTCTACCCTCCCTCTCTCTCTCTTTCCCTCTGTTCTGACTCTCTCCTCTCCCTCTCTCTCTTTCCCTCTGTTCTGACTCTCTACCCTCCCTCTCTCTCTCTTTCCCTCTGTTCTGACTCTCTACCCTCCATCTCTCTCTCTCTTTCCCTCTGTTCTGACTCTCTACCCTCCATCTCTCTCTCTCTTTCCCTCTGTTCTGACTCTCTCCCCTCCCTCTCTCTCTTTCCCTCTGTTCTGACTCTCTCCCCTCCCTCTCTCTCTCTTTCCCTCTGTTCTGACTCTCTACCTTCCCTCTCTCTCTTTCCCTCTGTTCTGACTCTCTACCCTCCCTCTCTCTCTCTTTCCCTCTGTTCTGACTCTCTACCCTCCCTCTCTCTCTCTTTCCCTCTGTTCTGACTCTACCCTCTCTCTTTCTTTCCCTCTGTTCTGACTCTCTACCCTCCCTCTCTCTCTTTCCCTCTGTTCTGACTCTCTACCCTCCCTCTCTCTCTCTTTCCCTCTGTTCTGACTCTCTACCCTCCCTCTCTCTCTCTTTCCCTCTGTTCTGACTCTCTACCACCCCTCTCTCTCTTTCCCTCTGTTCTGACTCTCTACCCTCCCTCTCTCTCTCTCCCTCTGTTCTGACTCTCTCCCCTCCCTCTCTCTCTTTCCCTCTGTTCTGACTCTCTCCCCTCCCTCTCTCTCTTTCCCTCTGTTCTGACTCTCTACCCTCCCTCTCTCTCTTTCCCTCTGTTCTGACTCTCTACCCTCCCTCTCTCTCTTTCCCTCTGTTCTGACTCTCTACCCTCCCTCTCTCTCTTTCCCTCTATTCTGACTCTCTCCCCTCCCTCTCTCTCTTTCCCTCTGTTCTGACTCTCTACCCCCCCTCTCTCTCTCTTTCCCTCTGTTCTGACTCTCTACCCTTCCTCTCTCTCTTTCCCTCTGTTCTGACTCTCTCCCCTCCCTCTCTCTCTTTTCCCTCTGTTCTGACTCTCTACCCTCCATCTCTCTCTCTCTTTCCCTCTGTTCTGACTCTCTACCCTCCCTCTCTCTCTCTTTCCCTCTGTTCTGACTCTCTACCCTCCCCCTCTCTCTCTTTCCCTCTGTTCTGACTCTCTACCCTCCCTCTCTCTCTCTTTCCCTCTGTTCTGACTCTCTACCCTCGCTCTCTCTCTTTCCCTCTCTTCTGACTCTCTACCATCCCTCTCTCTCTTTCCCTCTCTTCTGACTCTCTACCCTCCCTCTCTCTCTCTTTCCCTCTGTTCTGACTCTCTCCTCTCCCTCTCTCTCTTTCCCTCTGTTCTGACTCTCTACCCTCCCTCTCTCCCTCTTTCCCTCTGTTCTGACTCTCTACCCTCGCTCTCTCTCTCTTTCCCTCTGTTCTGACTCTCTCCCCTCCCTCTCTCTCTCTTTCCCTCTGTTCTGACTCTCTACCCTCCCCCTCTCTCTCTTTCCCTCTGTTCTGACTCTCTACCCTCCCTCTCTCTCTCTTTCCCTCTGTTCTGACTCTCTACACTCCATCTCGCTCTCTTTCCCTCTGTTCTGACTCTCTACCCTCGCTCTCTCTCTTTCCCTCTCTTCTGACTCTCTACCATCCCTCTCTCTCTTTCCCTCTCTTCTGACTCTCTACCCTCCCTCTCTCTCTCTTCCCTCTGTTCTGACTCTCTCCCCTCCCTCTCTCTTCTTTCTCTCTGTTCTGACTCTCTACCCTCCCTCTCTCTCTTTCCCTCTGTTCTGACTCTCTCCCCTCCCTCTCTCTCTTTCCCTCTGTTCTGACTCTCTACCCTCCATCTCTCTCTCTCTTTCCCTCTGTTCTGACTCTCTACCCTCCCTCTCTCTCTCTTTCCCTCTGTTCTGACTCTCTACCCTCGCTCTCTCTCTTTCCCTCTCTTCTGACTCTCTACCATCCCTCTCTCTCTTTCCCTCTCTTCTGACTCTCTACCCTCCCTCTCTCTCTTTCCCTCTGTTCTGACTCTCTCCCCTCCCTCTCTCTCTTTCCCTCTGTTCTGACTCTCTACCCTCCCTCTCTCTCTCTTTCCCTCTGTTCTGACTCTCTCCTCTCCCTCTCTCTCTTTCCCTCTGTTCTGACTCTCTACCCTCCCTCTCTCTCTCTCTTTCCCTCTGTTCTGACTCTCTCCCCTCCCTCTCTCTCTCTTTCCCTCTGTTCTGACTCTCTACCCTCCCTCTCTCTCTCTCTTTCCCTCTGTTCTGACTCTCTACCCTCCCTCTCTCTCTCTTTCCCTCTGTTCTGACTGTCTACCCTCCCCCTCTCTCTCTTTCCCTCTGTTCTGACTCTCTACCCTCCATCTCTCTCTCTCTTTCCCTCTGTTCTGACTCTCTACCCTCCCTCTCTCTCTCTCTTTCCCTCTGTTCTGACTCTCTACCCTCCCCCTCTCTCTCTTTCCCTCTGTTCTGACTCTCTACCCTCCCTCTCTCTCTCTTTCCCTCTGTTCTGACTCTCTACCCTCGCTCTCTCTCTTTCCCTCTCTTCTGACTCTCTACCATCCCCCTCTCTCTTTCCCTCTCTTCTGACTCTCTACCCTCCCTCTCTCTCTTTCCCTCTGTTCTGACTCTCTCCTCTCCCTCTCTCTTTCCCTCTGTTCTGACTCTCTACCATCCCTCTCTCTCTTTCCCTCTCTTCTGACTCTCTACCCTCCCTCTCTCTCTCTCCCTCTGTTCTGACTCTCTCCCCTCCCTCTCTCTTCTTTCTCTCTGTTCTGACTCTCTACCCTCCCTCTCTCTCTTTCCCTCTGTTCTGACTCTCTCCCCTCCCTCTCTCTCTTTCCCTCTGTTCTGACTCTCTACCCTCCATCTCTCTCTCTCTTTCCCTCTCTTCTGACTCTCTACCCTCCCTCTCTCTCTTTCCCTCTGTTCTGACTCTCTCCTCTCCCTCTCTCTTTCCCTCTGTTCTGACTCTCTCCCCTCCCTCTCTCTCTTTCCCTCTGTTCTGACTCTCTACCCTCCCTCTCTCTCTCTTTCCCTCTGTTCTGACTCTCTCCTCTCCCTCTCTCTCTTTCCCTCTGTTCTGACTCTCTACCCTCCCTCTCTCTCTCTTTCCCTCTGTTCTGACTCTCTACCCTCGCTCTCTCTCTCTCTTTCCCTCTGTTCCGACTCTCTCCCCTCCCTCTCTCTCTCTTTCCCTCTGTTCTGACTCTCTACCTCCATCTCTCTCTCTCTTTCCCTCTGTTCTGACTCTCTACCCTCCATCTCTCTCTCTCTTTCCCTCTATTCTGACTCTCTCCCCTCCATCTCTCTCTTTCCCTCTGTTCTGACTCTCTCCCCTCCCTCTCTCTCTTTCCCTCTGTTCTGACTCTCTACCTTCCCTCTCTCTCTCTCTTTCCCTCTGTTCTGACTCTCTACCCTCCCTCTCTCTCTTTCCCTCTGTTCTGACTCTCTCCCCCCCTCTCTCTCTTTCCCTCTGTTCTGACTCTCTCCGATCCCTCTCTCTCTCTTTCCCTCTGTTCTGACTCTCTACCCTCTCTCTTTCTTTCCCTCTGTTCTGACTCTCTACCCTCCCTCTCTCTCTTTCCCTCTGTTCTGACTCTCTACCCTCCCTCTCTCTCTCTTTCCCTCTGTTCTGACTCTATACCCTCCCTCTCTCTCTCTTTCCCTCTCTTCTGACTCTCTACCATCCCTCTCTCTCTTTCCCTCTGTTCTGACTCTCTACCCTCCCTCTCTCTCTCTCCCTCTGTTCTGACTCTCTCCCCTCCCTCTCTCTCTTTCCCTCTGTTCTGACTCTCTCCCCTCCCTCTCTCTCTTTCCCTCTGTTCTGACTCTCTACCCTCCCTCTCTCTCTTTCCCTCTGTTCTGACTCTCTACCCTCCCTCTCTCTCTTTCCCTCTGTTCTAACTCTCTACCCTCCCTCTCTCTCTCTTTCCCTCTATTCTGACTCTCTCCCCTCCCTCTCTCTCTTTCCCTCTGTTCTGACTCTCTACCCCCTCTCTCTCTCTTTCCATCTGTTCTGACTCTCTACCCTCCCTCTCTCTATTTCCCTCTGTTCTGACTCTCTCCCCTCCCTCTCTCTTTTTCCCTCTGTTCTGACTCTCTACCCTCCATCTCTCTCTCTCTTTCCCTCTGTTCTGACTCTCTACCCTCCCTCTCTCTTCTTTCCCTCTGTTCTGACTCTCTACCCTCCCCCTCTCTCTCTTTCCCTCTGTTCTGACTCTCTACCCTCCCCCTCTCTCTCTTTCCCTCTGTTCTGACTCTCTACCCTCCCTCTCTCTCTCTTTCCCTCTCTTCTGACTCTCTACCATCCCTCTCTCTCTTTCCCTCTCTTCTGACTCTCTACCCTCCCTCTCTCTCTCTTTCCCTCTGTTCTGACTCTCTCCTCTCCATCTCTCTCTTTCCCTCTGTTCTGACTCTCTACCCTCCCTCTCTCTCTCTTTCCCTCTGTTCTGACTCTCTACCCTCGCTCTCTCTCTCTTTCCCTCTGTTCCGACTCTCTCCCCTCCCTCTCTCTCTCTTTCCCTCTGTTCTGACTCTCTACCCTCGCTCTCTCTCTTTCCCTCTCTTCTAACTCTCTACCATCCCTCTCTCTCTTTCCCTCTCTTCTGACTCTCTACCCTCCCTCTCTCTCTCTCCCTCTGTTCTGACTCTCTACCCCCCCTCTCTCTCTCTTTCCATCTGTTCTGACTCTCTACCCTCCCTCTCTCTATTTCCCTCTGTTCTGACTCTCTCCTCTCCCTCTCTCTCTTTCCCTCTGTTCTGACTCTCTACCCTCCCTCTCTCTCTCTTTCCCTCTGTTCTGACTCTCTACCCTCCCTCTCTCTCTCTTTCCCTCTGTTCTGACTCTCTACCCTCCCCCTCTCTCACTTTCCCCATGTTCTGACTCTCTACCCTCCCTCTCTCTCTCTTTCCCTCTGTTCTGACTCTCTACCCTCGCTCTCTCTCTTTCCCTCTCTTCTAACTCTCTACCATCCCTCTCTCTCTTTCCCTCTCTTCTGACTCTCTACCCTCCCTCTCTCTCTCTCCCTCTGTTCTGACTCTCTCCCCTCCCTCTCTCTCTTTCCCTCTGTTCTGACTCTCTACTCTCCCTCTCGCTCTCTTTCCCTCTGTTCTGAATCTCTCCTCTCCCTCTCTCTCTTTCCCTCTGTTCTGACTCTCTATCCTCCCTCTCTCTCTCTTTCCCTCTGTTCCGACTCTCTCCCCTCCCTCTCTCTCTCTTTCCCTCTGTTCTGACTCTCTACCCTCCCTCTCTCTCTCTTTCCCTCTGTTCTGACTCTCTACCCTCCCTCTCTCTCTCTTTCCCTCTGTTCTGACTCTCTACACTCCATCTCGCTCTCTTTCCCTCTGTTCTGACTCTACCCTCGCTCTCTCTCTTTCCCTCTCTTCTGACTCTCTACCCTCCATCTCTCTCTCTCTTTCCCTCTGTTCTGACTCTCTACCCTCCCTCTCTCTCTTTCCCTCTGTTCTGACTCTCTACCCTCCCCCTCTCTCTCTTTCCCTCTGTTCTGACTCTCTACCCTCCCCCTCTCTCTCTTTCCCTCTGTTCTGACTCTCTACCCTCCCTCTCTCTCTCTTTCCCTCTCTTCTGACTCTCTACCATCCCTCTCTCTCTTTCCCTCTCTTCTGACTCTCTACCCTCCCTCTCTCTCTCTTTCCCTCTGTTCTGACTCTCTCCTCTCCATCTCTCTCTTTCCCTCTGTTCTGACTCTCTACCCTCCCTCTCTCTCTCTTTCCCTCTGTTCTGACTCTCTACCCTCGCTCTCTCTCTCTTTCCCTCTGTTCCGACACTCTCCCCTCCCTCTCTCTCTCTTTCCCTCTGTTCTGACTCTCTACCCTCGCTCTCTCTCTTTCCCTCTCTTCTAACTCTCTACCATCCCTCTCTCTCTTTCCCTCTCTTCTGACTCTCTACCCTCCCTCTCTCTCTCTCCCTCTGTTCTGACTCTCTACCCCCCCTCTCTCTCTCTTTCCATCTGTTCTGACTCTCTACCCTCCCTCTCTCTATTTCCCTCTGTTCTGACTCTCTCCTCTCCCTCTCTCTCTTTCCCTCTGTTCTGACTCTCTACCCTCCCTCTCTCTCTCTTTCCCTCTGTTCTGACTCTCTACCCTCCCTCTCTCTCTCTTTCCCTCTGTTCTGACTCTCTACCCTCCCCCTCTCTCACTTTCCCCATGTTCTGACTCTCTACCCTCCCTCTCTCTCTCTTTCCCTCTGTTCTGACTCTCTACCCTCGCTCTCTCTCTTTCCCTCTCTTCTAACTCTCTACCATCCCTCTCTCTCTTTCCCTCTCTTCTGACTCTCTACCCTCCCTCTCTCTCTCTCCCTCTGTTCTGACTCTCTCCCCTCCCTCTCTCTCTTTCCCTCTGTTCTGACTCTCTACTCTCCCTCTCGCTCTCTTTCCCTCTGTTCTGAATCTCTCCTCTCCCTCTCTCTCTTTCCCTCTGTTCTGACTCTCTATCCTCCCTCTCTCTCTCTTTCCCTCTGTTCCGACTCTCTCCCCTCCCTCTCTCTCTCTTTCCCTCTGTTCTGACTCTCTACCCTCCCTCTCTCTCTCTTTCCCTCTGTTCTGACTCTCTACCCTCCCCCTCTCTCTCTTTCCCTCTGTTCTGACTCTCTACCCTCCCTCTCTCTCTCTTTCCCTCTGTTCTAACTCTCTACCCTCCCTCTCTCTCTCTTTCCCTCTGTTCCGACTCTCTCCCCTCCCTCTCTCTCTCTTTCCCTCTGTTCTGACTCTCTACCCTCCCTCTCTCTCTCTTTCCCTCTGTTCTGACTCTCTACCCTCCCCCTCTCTCTCTTTCCCTCTGTTCTGACTCTCTACCCTCCCTCTCTCTCTCTTTCCCTCTGTTCTAACTCTCTACCCTCCCTCTCTCTCTCTTTCCCTCTGTTCTGACTCTCTACACTCCATCTCGCTCTCTTTCCCTCTGTTCTGACTCTACCCTCGCTCTCTCTCTTTCCCTCTCTTCTGACTCTCTACCATCCCTCTCTCTCTTTCCCTCTCTTCTGACTCTCTCCTCTCCCTCTCTCTCTTTCCCTCTGTTCTGACTCTCTCCCCTCCCTCTCTCTCTCTTTCCCTCTGTTCTGACTCTCTACCCTCCCTCTCTCTCTCTCTTTCCCTCTGTTCTGACTCTCTACCCTCCCTCTCTCTCTCTTTCCCTCTGTTCTGACTCTCTACCCTCCCCCTCTCTCTCTTTCCCTCTGTTCTGACTCTCTACCCTCCATCTCTCTCTCTCTTTCCCTCTGTTCTGACTCTCTACCCTCCCTCTCTCTCTCTTTCCCTCTGTTCTGACTCTCTAACCTCCCCCTCTCTCTCTTTCCCTCTGTTCTGACTCTCTACCCTCCCTCTCTCTCTCTTTCCCTCTGTTCTGACTCTCTACCCTCGCTCTCTCTCTTTCCCTCTCTTCTGACTCTCTACCATCCCTCTCTCTCTACCCTCCCTCTCTCTCTTTCCCTCTGTTCTGACTCTCTCCTCTCCCTCTCTCTCTTTCCCTCTGTTCTGACTCTCTCCCCTCCCTCCCTCTCTCTCTTTCCCTCTGTTCTGACTCTCTACCCTCCCTCTCTCTCTCTTTCCCTCTGTTCTGACTCTCTCCTCTCCCTCTCTCTCTTTCCCTTTGTTCTGACTCTCTACCCTCCCTCTCTCTCTCTTTCCCTCTGTTCTGACTCGCTACCCTCGCTCTCTCTCTCTCTTTCCCTCTGTTCCGACTCTCTCCCCTCCCTCTCTCTCTCTTTCCCTCTGTTCTGACTCTCTACCCTCCCTCTCTCTCTCTCTTTCCCTCTGTTCTGACTCTCTACCCTCCATCTCTCTCTCTCTTTCCCTCTGTTCTGACTCTCTACCCTCCATCTCTCTCTCTCTTTCCCTCTATTCTGACTCTCTCCCCTCCCTCTCTCTCTTTCCCTCTGTTCTGACTCTATACCCTCCCTCTCTCTCTTTCCCTCTGTTCTGACTCTATACCCTCCTCTCTCTTTCCCTCTGTTCTGACTCTCTACACTCCATCTCGCTCTCTTTCCCTCTGTTCTGACTCTCTACCCTCGCTCTCTCTCTTTCCCTCTCTTCTGACTCTCTACCATCCCTCTCTCTCTTTCCCTCTCTTCTGACTCTCTCCTCTCCCGCTCTCTCTTTCCCTCTGTTCTGACTCTCTACCCTCCCTCTCTCTCTCTCTTTCCCTCTGTTCTGACTCTCTACCCTCCCTCTCTCTCTCTTTCCCTCTGTTCTGACTCTCTACCCTCCCCCTCTCTCTCTTTCCCTCTGTTCTGACTCTCTACCCTCCATCTCCCTCTCTCTTTCCCTCTGTTCTGACTCTCTACCCTCCCTCTCTCTCTCTTTCCCTCTGTTCTGACTCTCTACCCTCGCTCTCTCTCTTTCCCTCTCTTCTGACTCTCTACCATCCCTCTCTCTCTTTCCCTCTCTTCTGACTCTCTACCCTCCCTCTCTCTCTTTCCCTCTGTTCTGACTCTCTACCCTCCCTCTCTCTCTCTCTTTCCCTCTGTTCTGACTCTCTACCCTCCATCTCTCTCTCTCTTTCCCTCTGTTCTGACTCTCTACCCTCCATCTCTCTCTCTCTTTCCCTCTATTCTGACTCTCTCCCCTCCCTCTCTCTCTTTCCCTCTGTTCTGACTCTATACCCTCCCTCTCTCTCTTTCCCTCTGTTCTGACTCTATACCCTCCATCTCTCTCTCTCTCCCTCTGTTCTGACTCTCTACCCTCCCTCTCTCTCTCTTTCCCTCTGTTCTGACTCTCTACCCTCGCTCTCTCTCTCTCTTTCCCTCTGTTCCGACTCTCTCCCCTCCCTCTCTCTCTCTTTCCCTCTGTTCTGACTCTCTACCTTCCCTCTCTCTCTCTTTCCCTCTGTTCTGACTCTCTACCCTCCCCCTCTCTCTCTTTCCCTCTGTTCTGACTCTCTACCCTCCCTCTCTCTCTCTTTCCCTCTGTTCTGACTCTCTACCCTCCCTCTCTCTCTCTTTCCCTCTGTTCTGACTCTCTACACTCCATCTCGCTCTCTTTCCCTCTGTTCTGACTCTCTACCCTCGCTCTCTCTCTTTCCCTCTCTTCTGACTCTCTACCATCCCTCTCTCTCTTTCCCTCTCTTCTGACTCTCTCCTCTCCCGCTCTCTCTTTCCCTCTGTTCTGACTCTCTACCCTCCCTCTCTCTCTCTCTTTCCCTCTGTTCTGACTCTCTACCCTCCCTCTCTCTCTCTTTCCCTCTGTTCTGACTCTCTACCCTCCCCCTCTCTCTCTTTCCCTCTGTTCTGACTCTCTACCCTCCATCTCCCTCTCTCTTTCCCTCTGTTCTGACTCTCTACCCTCCCTCTCTCTCTCTTTCCCTCTGTTCTGACTCTCTACCCTCGCTCTCTCTCTTTCCCTCTCTTCTGACTCTCTACCATCCCTCTCTCTCTTTCCCTCTCTTCTGACTCTCTACCCTCCCTCTCTCTCTTTCCCTCTGTTCTGACTCTCTCCTCTCCCTCTCTCTCTTTCCCTCTGTTCTGACTCTCTCCCTCCCTCTCTCTCTTTCCCTCTGTTCTGACTCTCTACCCTCCCTCTCTCTCTCTTTCCCTCTGTTCTGACTCTCTCCTCTCCCTCTCTCTCTCTTTCCCTCTGTTCTGACTCTCTACCCTCCCTCTCTCTCTCTTTCCCTCTGTTCTGACTCTCTACCCTCGCTCTCTCTCTCTCTTTCCCTATGTTCCGACTCTCTCCCCTCCCTCTCTCTCTCTTTCCCTCTGTTCTGACTCTCTACCCTCCCTCTCTCTCTCTCTTTCCCTCTGTTCTGACTCTCTACCCTCCATCTCTCTCTCTCTTTCCCTCTGTTCTGACTCTCTACCCTCCATCTCTCTCTCTCTTTCCCTCTATTCTGACTCTCTCCCCTCCCTCTCTCACTTTCCCTCTGTTCTGACTCTCTCCCCTCCCTCTCTCTCTCTTTCCCTCTGTTCTGACTCTCTACCTTCCCTCTCTCTCTTTCCCTCTGTTCTGACTCTCTACCCTCCCTCTCTCTCTCTTTCCCTCTGTTCTGACTCTCTACCCTCCCTCTCTCTCTCTTTCCCTCTGTTCTGACTCTACCCTCTCTCTTTCTTTCCCTCTGTTCTGACTCTCTACCCTCCCTCTCTCTCTTTCCCTCTGTTCTGACTCTCTACCCTCCCTCTCTCTCTCTTTCCCTCTGTTCTGACTCTATACCCTCCCTCTCTCTCTCTTTCCCTCTGTTCTGACTCTCTACCACCCCTCTCTCTCTTTCCCTCTGTTCTGACTCTCTACCCTCCCTCTCTCTCTCTCCCTCTGTTCTGACTCTCTCCCCTCCCTCTCTCTCTTTCCCTCTGTTCTGACTCTCTCCCCTCCCTCTCTCTCTTTCCCTCTGTTCTGACTCTCTACCCTCCCTCTCTCTCTTTCCCTCTGTTCTGACTCTCTACCCTCCCTCTCTCTCTTTCCCTCTGTTCTGACTCTCTACCCTCCCTCTCTCTCTTTCCCTCTATTCTGACTCTCTCCCCTCCCTCTCTCTCTTTCCCTCTGTTCTGACTCTCTACCCCCCCTCTCTCTCTCTTTCCATCTGTTCTGACTCTCTACCCTTCCTCTCTCTATTTCCCTCTGTTCTGACTCTCTCCCCTCCCTCTCTCTTTTTCCCTCTGTTCTGACTCTCTACCCTCCATCTCTCTCTCTCTTTCCCTCTGTTCTGACTCTCTACCCTCCCTCTCTCTCTCTTTCCCTCTGTTCTGACTCTCTACCCTCCCCCTCTCTCTCTTTCCCTCTGTTCTGACTCTTTACCCTCCCTCTCTCTCTCTTTCCCTGTTCTGACTCTCTACCCTCGCTCTCTCTCTTTCCCTCTCTTCTGACTCTCTACCATCCCTCTCTCTCTTTCCCTCTCTTCTGACTCTCTACCCTCCCTCTCTCTCTCTTTCCCTCTGTTCTGACTCTCTCCTCTCCCTCTCTCTCTTTCCCTCTGTTCTGACTCTCTACCCTCCCTCTCTCCCTCTTTCCCTCTGTTCTGACTCTCTACCCTCGCTCTCTCTCTCTTTCCCTCTGTTCCGACTCTCTCCCCTCCCTCTCTCTCTCTTTCCCTCTGTTCTGACTCTCTACCCTCCCCCTCTCTCTCTTTCCCTCTGTTCTGACTCTCTACCCTCCCTCTCTCTCTCTTTCCCTCTGTTCTGACTCTCTACACTCCATCTCGCTCTCTTTCCCTCTGTTCTGACTCTCTACCCTCGCTCTCTCTCTTTCCCTCTCTTCTGACTCTCTACCATCCCTCTCTCTCTTTCCCTCTCTTCTGACTCTCTACCCTCCCTCTCTCTCTCTCCCTCTGTTCTGACTCTCTCCCCTCCCTCTCTCTTCTTTCTCTCTGTTCTGACTCTCTACCCTCCCTCTCTCTCTTTCCCTCTGTTCTGACTCTCTCCCCTCCCTCTCTCTCTTTCCCTCTGTTCTGACTCTCTACCCTCCCTCTCTCTCTTTCCCTCTGTTCTGACTCTCTCCCCTCCCTCTCTCTCTTTCCCTCTGTTCTGACTCTCTACCCTCCCTCTCTCTCTTTCCCTCTATTCTGACTCTCTCCCCTCCCTCTCTCTCTTTCCCTCTGTTCTGACTCTCTACCCCCCCTCTCTCTCTCTTTCCATCTGTTCTGACTCTCTACCCTTCCTCTCTCTATTTCCCTCTGTTCTGACTCTCTCCCCTCCCTCTCTCTTTTTCCCTCTGTTCTGACTCTCTACCCTCCATCTCTCTCTCTCTTTCCCTCTGTTCTGACTCTCTACCCTCCCTCTCTCTCTCTTTCCCTCTGTTCTAACTCTCTACCCTCCCCCTCTCTCTCTTTCCCTCTGTTCTGACTCTCTACCCTCCATCTCTCTCTCTCTTTCCCTCTGTTCTGACTCTCTACCCTCCCTCTCTCTCTCTTTCCCTCTGTTCTAACTCTCTACCCTCCCTCTCTCTCTCTTTCCCTCTGTTCTAACTCTCTACCCTCCCCCTCTCTCTCTTTCCCTCTGTTCTGACTCTCTACCCTCCCTCTCTCTCTCTTTCCCTCTGTTCTGACTCTCTACCCTCCCTCTCTCTCTCTTTCCCTCTGTTCTGACTCTCTACCCTCCCCCTCTCTCTCTTTCCCTCTGTTCTGACTCTCTACCCTCCCCCTCTCTCTCTTTCCCTCTGTTCTGACTCTCTACCCTCCCTCTCTCTCTCTTTCCCTCTGTTCTGACTCTCTACCCTCGCTCTCTCTCTTTCCCTCTCTTCTGACTCTCTACCATCCCTCTCTCTCTTTCCCTCTCTTCTGACTCTCTACCCTCCCTCTCTCTCTCTTTCCCTCTGTTCTGACTCTCCTCTCCCTCTCTCTCTTTCCCTCTGTTCTGACTCTCTACCCTCCCTCTCTCCCTCTTTCCCTCTGTTCTGACTCTCTACCCTCGCTCTCTCTCTCTTTCCCTCTGTTCCGACTCTCTCCCCTCCCTCTCTCTCTCTTTCCCTCTGTTCTGACTCTCTACCCTCCATCTCTCTCTCTCTTTCCCTCTGTTCTGACTCTCTACCCTCCCTCTCTCTCTCTTTCCCTCTGTTCTGACTCTCTACCCTCCCCCTCTCTCTTTTTCCCTCTGTTCTGACTCTCTACCCTCGCTCTCTCTCTCTCTTTCCCTCTGTTCCGACTCTCTCCCCTCCCTCTTTCTCTCTTTCCCTCTGTTCTGACTCTCTACCCTCCCTCTCTCTCTCTTTCCCTCTGTTCTGACTCTCTACCCTCCCCCTCTCTCTCTTTCCCTCTGTTCTGACTCTCTACACTCCATCTCGCTCTCTTTCCCTCTGTTCTGACTCTCTACCCTCGCTCTCTCTCTTTCCCTCTCTTCTGACTCTCTACCATCCCTCTTTCTCTTTCCCTCTCTTCTGACTCTCTACCCTCCCCCTCTCTCTCTTTCCCTCTGTTCTGACTCTCTACCCTCGCTCTCTCTCTCTCTTTCCCTCTGTTCCGACTCTCTCTCCTCCCTCTTTCTCTCTTTCCCTCTGTTCTGACTCTCTACCCTCCCTCTCTCTCTCTTTGCCTCTGTTCTGACTCTCTACCCTCCCCCTCTCTCTCTTTCCCTCTGTTCTGACTCTCTACACTCCATCTCGCTCTCTTTCCCTCTGTTCTGACTCTCTACCCTCGCTCTCTCTCTTTCCCTCTCTTCTGACTCTCTACCATCCCTCTCTCTCTTTCCCTCTCTTCTGACTCTCTACCCTCCGTCTCTCTCTCTCCCTCTGTTCTGACTCTCTCCCCTCCCTCTCTCTCTTTCCCTCTGTTCTGACTCTCTCCCCTCCCTCTCTCTCTTTCCCTCTGTTCTGACTCTCTCCTCTCCCTCTCTCTCTTTCCCTCTGTTCCGACTCTCTCCCCTCCCTCTCTCTCTCTTTCCCTCTGTTCTGACTCTCTACCCTCCCTCTCTCTCTCTTTCCCTCTGTTCTGACTCTCTACCCTCCCCCTCTCTCTCTTTCCCTCTGTTCTGACTCTCTACCCTCCCTCTCTCTCTCTTTCCCTCTGTTCTGACTCTCTACCCTCCCTCTCTCTCTCTTTCCCTCTGTTCTGACTCTCTACACTCCATCTCGCTCTCTTTCCCTCTGTTCTGACTCTCTACCCTCGCTCTCTCTCTTTCCCTCTCTTCTGACTCTCTACCATCCCTCTCTCTCTTTCCCTCTCTTCTGACTCTCTCCTCTCCCTCTCTCTCTTTCCCTCTGTTCTGACTCTCTACCCTCCCTCTCTCTCTCTCTTTCCCTCTGTTCTGACTCTCTACCCTCCCTCTCTCTCTCTTTCCCTCTGTTCTGACTCTCTACCCTCCCCCTCTCTCTCTTTCCCTCTGTTCTGTCTCTCTACCCTCCATCTCTCTCTCTCTTTCCCTCTGTTCTGACTCTCTACCCTCCCTCTCTCTCTCTTTCCCTCTGTTCTGACTCTCTACCCTCGCTCTCTCTCTTTCCCTCTCTTCTGACTCTCTACCATCCCTCTCTCTCTTTCCCTCTCTTCTGACTCTCTACCCTCCCTCTCTCTCTTTCCCTCTGTTCTGACTCTCTCCTCTCCCTCTCTCTCTTTCCCTCTGTTCTGACTCTCTCCCCTCCCTCTCTCTCTTTCCCTCTGTTCTGACTCTCTACCCTCCCTCTCTCTCTCTTTCCCTCTGTTCTGACTCTCTCCTCTCCCTCTCTCTCTTTCCCTCTGTTCTGACTCTCTACCCTCCCTCTCTCTCTCTTTCCCTCTGTTCTGACTCTCTACCCTCGCTCTCTCTCTCTCTTTCCCTCTGTTCCGACTCTCTCCCCTCCCTCTTTCTCTCTTTCCCTCTGTTCTGACTCTCTACCCTCCCTCTCTCTCTCTTTCCCTCTGTTCTGACTCTCTACCCTCCCCCTCTCTCTCTTTCCCTCTGTTCTGACTCTCTACACTCCATCTCGCTCTCTTTCCCTCTGTTCTGACTCTCTACCCTCTCTCTCTCTCTTTCCCTCTCTTCTGACTCTCTACCATCCCTCTCTCTCTTTCCCTCTCTTCTGACTCTCTACCCTCCCCCTCTCTCTCTTTCCCTCTGTTCTGACTCTCTACCCTCGCTCTCTCTCTCTCTTTCCCTCTGTTCCGACTCTCTCCCCTCCCTCTTTCTCTCTTTCCCTCTGTTCTGACTCTCTACCCTCCCTCTCTCTCTCTTTCCCTCTGTTCTGACTCTCTACCCTCCCCCTCTCTCTCTTTCCCTCTGTTCTGACTCTCTACCCTCCATCTCGCTCTCTTTCCCTCTGTTCTGACTCTCTACCCTCGCTCTCTCTCTTTCCCTCTCTTCTGACTCTCTACCATCCCTCTCTCTCTTTCCCTCTCTTCTGACTCTCTACCCTCCCTCTCTCTCTCTCCCTCTGTTCTGACTCTCTCCCCTCCCTCTCTCTCTTTCCCTCTGTTCTGACTCTCTCCCCTCCCTCTCTCTCTTTCCCTCTGTTCTGACTCTCTCCTCTCCCTCTCTCTCTTTCCCTCTGTTCCGACTCTCTCCCCTCCCTCTCTCTCTCTTTCCCTCTGTTCTGACTCTCTACCCTCCTTCTCTCTCTCTTTCCCTCTGTTCTGACTCTCTACCCTCCCCCTCTCTCTCTTTCCCTCTGTTCTGACTCTCTACCCTCCCTCTCTCTCTCTTTCCCTCTGTTCTGACTCTCTACCCTCCCTCTCTCTCTCTTTCCCTCTGTTCTGACTCTCTACACTCCATCTCGCTCTCTTTCCCTCTGTTCTGACTCTCTACCCTCGCTCTCTCTCTTTCCCTCTCTTCTGACTCTCTACCATCCCTCTCTCTCTTTCCCTCTCTTCTGACTCTCTCCTCTCCCTCTCTCTCTTTCCCTCTGTTCTGACTCTCTACCCTCCCTCTCTCTCTCTCTTTCCCTCTGTTCTGACTCTCTACCCTCCCTCTCTCTCTCTTTCACTCTGTTCTGACTCTCTACCCTCCCCCTCTCTCTCTTTCCCTCTGTTCTGACTCTCTACCCTCCATCTCTCTCTCTCTTTCCCTCTGTTCTGACTCTCTACCCTCCCTCTCTCTCTCTTTCCCTCTGTTCTGACTCTCTACCCTCGCTCTCTCTCTTTCCCTCTCTTCTGACTCTCTACCATCCCTCTCTCTCTTTCCCTCTGTTCTGACTCTCTACCCTCCCTCTCTCTCTTTCCCTCTGTTCTGACTCTCTCCTCTCCCTCTCTCTCTTTCCCTCTGTTCTGACTCTCTCCCCTCCCTCTCTCTCTTTCCCTCTGTTCTGACTCTCTACCCTCCCTCTCTCTCTCTTTCCCTCTGTTCTGACTCTCTCCTCTCCCTCTCTCTCTTTCCCTCTGTTCTGACTCTCTACCCTCCCTCTCTCTCTCTTTCCCTCTGTTCTGACTCTCTACCCTCCCTCTCTCTCTCTTTCCCTCTGTTCCGACTCTCTCCCCTCCCTCTCTCTCTCTTTCCCTCTCTTCTGACTCTCTACCATCCCTCTCTCTCTTTCCCTCTGTTCTGACTCTCTACCCTCCCTCTCTCTCTTTCCCTCTGTTCTGACTCTCTCCTCTCCCTCTCTCTCTTTCCCTCTGTTCTGACTCTCTCCCCTCCCTCTCTCTCTTTCCCTCTGTTCTGACTCTCTACCCTCCCTCTCTCTCTCTTTCCCTCTGTTCTGACTCTCTCCTCTCCCTCTCTCTCTTTCCCTCTGTTCTGACTCTCTACCCTCCCTCTCTCTCTCTTTCCCTCTGTTCTGACTCTCTACCCACGCTCTCTCTCTCTCTTTCCCTCTGTTCCGACTCTCTCCCCTCCCTCTCTCTCTCTTTCCCTCTGTTCTGACTCTCTACCCTCCCTCTCTCTCTCTTTCCCTCTGTTCTGACTCTCTACCCTCCATCTCTCTCTCTCTTTCCCTCTGTTCTGACTCTCTACCCTCCATCTCTCTCTCTCTTTCCCTCTATTCTGACTCTCTCCCCTCCCTCTCTCTCTTTCCCTCTGTTCTGACTCTCTCCCCTCCCTCTCTCTCTCTTTCCCTCTGTTCTGACTCTCTACCTTCCCTCTCTCTCTTTCCCTCTGTTCTGACTCTCTACCCTCCCTCTCTCTCTCTTTCCCTCTGTTCTGACTCTCTACCCTCCCTCTCTCTCTCTTTCCCTCTGTTCTGACTCTACCCTCTCTCTTTCTTTCCCTCTGTTCTGACTCTCTACCCTCCCTCTCTCTCTTTCCCTCTGTTCTGACTCTCTACCCTCCTTCTCTCTCTCTCTTTCCCTCTGTTCTGACTCTCTACCATCCCTCTCTCTCTTTCCCTCTGTTCTGACTCTCTACCCTCCCTCTCTCTCTCTCCCTCTGTTCTGACTCTCTCCCCTCCCTCTCTCTCTTTCCCTCTGTTCTGACTCTCTCCCCTCCCTCTCTCTCTTTCCCTCTGTTCTGACTCTCTACCCTCCCTCTCTCTCTTTCCCTCTGTTCTGACTCTCTACCCTCCCTCTCTCTCTTTCCCTCTGTTCTGACTCTCTACCCTCCCTCTCTCTCTTTCCCTCTATTCTGACTCTCTCCCCTCGCTCTCTCTCTCTCTTTCCCTCTGTTCCGACTCTCTCCCCTCCCTCTTTCTCTCTTTCCCTCTGTTCTGACTCTCTACCCTCCCTCTCTCTCTCTTTCCCTCTGTTCTGACTCTCTACCCTCGCTCTCTCTCTTTCCCTCTCTTCTGACTCTCTACCATCCCTCTCTCTCTTTCCCTCTCTTCTGACTCTCTACCCTCCCCCTCTCTCTCTTTCCCTCTGTTCTGACTCTCTACCCTCGCTCTCTCTCTCTCTTTCCCTCTGTTCCGACTCTCTCCCCTCCCTCTTTCTCTCTTTCCCTCTGTTCTGACTCTCTACCCTCCCTCTCTCTCTCTTTCCCTCTGTTCTGACTCTCTACCCTCCCCCTCTCTCTCTTTCCCTCTGTTCTGACTCTCTACACTCCATCTCGCTCTCTTTCCCTCTGTTCTGACTCTCTACCCTCGCTCTCTCTCTTTCCCTCTCTTCTGACTCTCTACCATCCCTCTCTCTCTTTCCCTCTCTTCTGACTCTCTACCCTCCCTCTCTCTCTCTCCCACTGTTCTGACTCTCTCCCCTCCCTCTCTCTCTTTCCCTCTGTTCTGACTCTCTCCCCTCCCTCTCTCTCTTTCCCTCTGTTCTGACTCTCTCCTCTCCCTCTCTCTCTTTCCCTCTGTTCCGATTCTCTCCCCTCCCTCTCTCTCTCTTTCCCTCTGTTCTGACTCTCTACCCTCCCTCTCTCTCTCTTTCCCTCTGTTCTGACTCTCTACCCTCCCCCTCTCTCTCTTTCCCTCTGTTCTGACTCTCTACCCTCCCTCTCTCTCTCTTTCCCTCTGTTCTGACTCTCTACCCTCCCTCTCTCTCTCTTTCCCTCTGTTCTGACTCTCTACACTCCATCTCGCTCTCTTTCCCTCTGTTCTGACTCTCTACCCTCGCTCTCTCTCTTTCCCTCTCTTCTGACTCTCTACCATCCCTCTCTCTCTTTCCCTCTCTTCTGACTCTCTCCTCTCCCTCTCTCTCTTTCCCTCTGTTCTGACTCTCTACCCTCCCTCTCTCTCTCTCTTTCCCTCTGTTCTGACTCTCTACCCTCCCTCTCTCTCTCTTTCACTCTGTTCTGACTCTCTACCCTCCCCCTCTCTCTCTTTCCCTCTGTTCTGACTCTCTACCCTCCATCTCTCTCTCTCTTTCCCTCTGTTCTGACTCTCTACCCTCCCTCTCTCTCTCTTTCCCTCTGTTCTGACTCTCTACCCTCGCTCTCTCTCTTTCCCTCTCTTCTGACTCTCTACCATCCCTCTCTCTCTTTCCCTCTCTTCTGACTCTCTACCCTCCCTCTCTCTCTTTCCCTCTGTTCTGACTCTCTCCTCTCCCTCTCTCTCTTTCCCTCTGTTCTGACTCTCTCCCCTCCCTCTCTCTCTTTCCCTCTGTTCTGACTCTCTACCCTCCCTCTCTCTCTCTTTCCCTCTGTTCTGACTCTCTCCTCTCCCTCTCTCTCTTTCCCTCTGTTCTGACTCTCTACCCTCCCTCTCTCTCTCTTTCCCTCTGTTCTGACTCTCTACCCACGCTCTCTCTCTCTCTTTCCCTCTGTTCCGACTCTCTCCCCTCCCTCTCTCTCTCTTTCCCTCTGTTCTGACTCTCTACCCTCCCTCTCTCTCTCTTTCCCTCTGTTCTGACTCTCTACCCTCCATCTCTCTCTCTCTTTCCCTCTGTTCTGACTCTCTACCCTCCATCTCTCTCTCTCTTTCCCTCTATTCTGACTCTCTCCCCTCCCTCTCTCTCTTTCCCTCTGTTCTGACTCTCTCCCCTCCCTCTCTCTCTCTTTCCCTCTGTTCTGACTCTCTACCTTCCCTCTCTCTCTTTCCCTCTGTTCTGACTCTCTACCCTCCCTCTCTCTCTCTTTCCCTCTGTTCTGACTCTCTACCCTCCCTCTCTCTCTCTTTCCCTCTGTTCTGACTCTACCCTCTCTCTTTCTTTCCCTCTGTTCTGACTCTCTACCCTCCCTCTCTCTCTTTCCCTCTGTTCTGACTCTCTACCCTCCCTCTCTCTCTCTCTTTCCCTCTGTTCTGACTCTCTACCATCCCTCTCTCTCTTTCCCTCTGTTCTGACTCTCTACCCTCCCTCTCTCTCTCTCCCTCTGTTCTGACTCTCTCCCCTCCCTCTCTCTCTTTCCCTCTGTTCTGACTCTCTCCCCTCCCTCTCTCTCTTTCCCTCTGTTCTGACTCTCTACCCTCCCTCTCTCTCTTTCCATCTGTTCTGACTCTCTACCCTTCCGCTCTCTATTTCCCTCTGTTCTGACTCTCTCCTCCCCCTCTCTCTCTTTCCCTCTGTTCTGACTCTCTACCCTCCATCTCGCTCTCTTTCCCTCTGTTCTGACTCTCTACCCTCGCTCTCTCTCTTTCCCTCTCTTCTGACTCTCTACCATCCCTCTCTCTCTTTCCCTCTCTTCTGACTCTCTACCCTCCCCCTCTCTCTCTTTCCCTCTGTTCTGACTCTCTACCCTCGCTCTCTCTCTCTCTTTCCCTCTGTTCCGACTCTCTCCCCTCCCTCTTTCTCTCTTTCCCTCTGTTCTGACTCTACCCTCCCTCTCTCTCTCTTTCCCTCTGTTCTGACTCTCTACCCTCCCCCTCTCTCTCTTTCCCTCTGTTCTGACTCTCTACACTCCATCTCGCTCTCTTTCCCTCTGTTCTGACTCTCTACCCTCGCTCTCTCTCTTTCCCTCTCTTCTGACTCTCTACCATCCCTCTCTCTCTTTCCCTCTCTTCTGACTCTCTACCCTCCCTCTCTCTCTCTCCCACTGTTCTGACTCTCTCCCCTCCCTCTCTCTCTTTCCCTCTGTTCTGACTCTCTCCCCTCCCTCTCTCTCTTTCCCTCTGTTCTGACTCTCTCCTCTCCCTCTCTCTCTTTCCCTCTGTTCCGATTCTCTCCCCTCCCTCTCTCTCTCTTTCCCTCTGTTCTGACTCTCTACCCTCCCTCTCTCTCTCTTTCCCTCTGTTCTGACTCTCTACCCTCCCCCTCTCTCTCTTTCCCTCTGTTCTGACTCTCTACCCTCCCTCTCTCTCTCTTTCCCTCTGTTCTGACTCTCTACCCTCCCTCTCTCTCTCTTTCCCTCTGTTCTGACTCTCTACACTCCATCTCGCTCTCTTTCCCTCTGTTCTGACTCTCTACCCTCGCTCTCTCTCTTTCCCTCTCTTCTGACTCTCTACCATCCCTCTCTCTCTTTCCCTCTCTTCTGACTCTCGCCTCTCCCTCTCTCTCTTTCCCTCTGTTCTGACTCCCTACCCTCCCTCTCTCTCTCTCTTTCCCTCTGTTCTGACTCTCTACCCTCCCTCTCTCTCTCTCCCTCTGTTCTGACTCTCTCCCCTCCCTCTCTCTCTTTCCCTCTGTTCTGACTCTCTCCCCTCCCTCTCTCTCTTTCCCTCTGTTCTGACTCTCTACCCTCCCTCTCTCTCTTTCCATCTGTTCTGACTCTCTACCCTTCCGCTCTCTATTTCCCTCTGTTCTGACTCTCTCCTCCCCCTCTCTCTCTTTCCCTCTGTTCTGACTCTCTACCCTCCATCTCGCTCTCTTTCCCTCTGTTCTGACTCTCTACCCTCGCTCTCTCTCTTTCCCTCTCTTCTGACTCTCTACCATCCCTCTCTCTCTTTCCCTCTCTTCTGACTCTCTACCCTCCCCCTCTCTCTCTTTCCCTCTGTTCTGACTCTCTACCCTCGCTCTCTCTCTCTCTTTCCCTCTGTTCCGACTCTCTCCCCTCCCTCTTTCTCTCTTTCCCTCTGTTCTGACTCTACCCTCCCTCTCTCTCTCTTTCCCTCTGTTCTGACTCTCTACCCTCCCCCTCTCTCTCTTTCCCTCTGTTCTGACTCTCTACACTCCATCTCGCTCTCTTTCCCTCTGTTCTGACTCTCTACCCTCGCTCTCTCTCTTTCCCTCTCTTCTGACTCTCTACCATCCCTCTCTCTCTTTCCCTCTCTTCTGACTCTCTACCCTCCCTCTCTCTCTCTCCCACTGTTCTGACTCTCTCCCCTCCCTCTCTCTCTTTCCCTCTGTTCTGACTCTCTCCCCTCCCTCTCTCTCTTTCCCTCTGTTCTGACTCTCTCCTCTCCCTCTCTCTCTTTCCCTCTGTTCCGATTCTCTCCCCTCCCTCTCTCTCTCTTTCCCTCTGTTCTGACTCTCTACCCTCCCTCTCTCTCTCTTTCCCTCTGTTCTGACTCTCTACCCTCCCCCTCTCTCTCTTTCCCTCTGTTCTGACTCTCTACCCTCCCTCTCTCTCTCTTTCCCTCTGTTCTGACTCTCTACCCTCCCTCTCTCTCTCTTTCCCTCTGTTCTGACTCTCTACACTCCATCTCGCTCTCTTTCCCTCTGTTCTGACTCTCTACCCTCGCTCTCTCTCTTTCCCTCTCTTCTGACTCTCTACCATCCCTCTCTCTCTTTCCCTCTCTTCTGACTCTCGCCTCTCCCTCTCTCTCTTTCCCTCTGTTCTGACTCTCTACCCTCCCTCTCTCTCTCTCTTTCCCTCTGTTCTGACTCTCTACCATCCCTCTCTCTCTCTTTCACTCTGTTCTGACTCTCTACCCTCCCCCTCTCTCTCTTTCCCTCTGTTCTGACTCTCTACCCTCCATCTCTCTCTCTCTTTCCCTTTGTTCTGACTCTCTACCCTCCCTCTCTCTCTCTTTCCCTCTGTTCTGACTCTCTACCCTCGCTCTCTCTCTTTCCCTCTCTTCTGACTCTCTACCATCCCTCTCTCTCTTTCCCTCTCTTCTGACTCTCTACCCTCCCTCTCTCTCTTTCCCTCTGTTCTGACTCTCTCCTCTCCCTCTCTCTCTTTCCCTCTGTTCTGACTCTCTCCCCTCCCTCTCTCTCTTTCCCTCTGTTCTGACTCTCTACCCTCCCTCTCTCTCTCTTTCCCTCTGTTCTGACTCTCTCCTCTCCCTCTCTCTCTTTCCCTCTGTTCTGACTCTCTACCCTCCCTCTCTCTCTCTTTCCCTCTGTTCTGACTCTCTACCCACGCTCTCTCTCTCTCTTTCCCTCTGTTCCGACTCTCTCCCCTCCCTCTCTCTCTCTTTCCCTCTGTTCTGACTCTCTACCCTCCCTCTCTCTCTCTTTCCCTCTGTTCTGACTCTCTACCCTCCATCTCTCTCTCTCTTTCCCTCTGTTCTGACTCTCTACCCTCCATCTCTCTCTCTCTTTCCCTCTATTCTGACTCTCTCCCCTCCCTCTCTCTCTTTCCCTCTGTTCTGACTCTCTCCCCTCCCTCTCTCTCTCTTTCCCTCTGTTCTGACTCTCTACCTTCCCTCTCTCTCTTTCCCTCTGTTCTGACTCTCTACCCTCCCTCTCTCTCTCAATCCCTCTGTTCTGACTCTCTACCCTCCCTCTCTCTCTCTTTCCCTCTGTTCTGACTCTACCCTCTCTCTTTCTTTCCCTCTGTTCTGACTCTCTACCCTCCCTCTCTCTCTTTCCCTCTGTTCTGACTCTCTACCCTCCCTCTCTCTCTCTCTTTCCCTCTGTTCTGACTCTCTACCATCCCTCTCTCTCTTTCCCTCTGTTCTGACTCTCTACCCTCCTTCTCTCTCTCTCCCTCTGTTCTGACTCTCTCCCCTCCCTCTCTCTCTTTCCCTCTGTTCTGACTCTCTCCCCTCCCTCTCTCTCTTTCCCTCTGTTCTGACTCTCTACCCTCCCTCTCTCTCTTTCCCTCTGTTCTGACTCTCTACCCTCCCTCTCTCTCTTTACCTCTGTTCTGACTCTCTACCCTCCCTCTCTCTCTTTCCCTCTATTCTGACTCTCTCCCCTCCCTCTCTCTCTTTCCCTCTGTTCTGACTCTCTACCCCCCCTCTCTCTCTCTTTCCATCTGTTCTGACTCTCTACCCTTCCTCTCTCTATTTCCCTCTGTTCTGACTCTCTCCTCCCCCTCTCTCTCTTTCCCTCTGTTCTGACTCTCTACCCTCCCTCTCTCTCTCTTCCCTCTGTTCTGACTCTCTACCCTCGCTCTCTCTCTTTCCCTCTCTTCTGACTCTCTACCATCCCTCTCTCTCTTTCCCTCTCTTCTGACTCTCTACCCTCCCTCTCTCTCTCTTTCCCTCTGTTCTGACTCTCTACCCTCCCTCTCTCTCTCTTTCCCTCTGCTCTGACTCTCTACCCTCGCTCTCTCTCTTTCCCTCTCTTCTGACTCTCTACCATCCCTCTCTCTCTTTCCCTCTCTTCTGACTCTCTACCCTCCCTCTCTCTCTCTTTCCCTCTGTTCTGACTCTCTACCCTCCATCTCTCTCTCTCTTTCCCTCTGTTCTGACTCTCTACCCTCCATCTCTCTCTCTCTTTCCCTCTATTCTGACTCTCTCCCCTCCCTCTCTCTCTTTCCCTCTGTTCTGACTCTCTCCCCTCCCTCTCTCTCTCTTTCCCTCTGTTCTGACTCTCTACCTTCCCTCTCTCTCTTTCCCTCTGTTCTGACTCTCTACCCTCCCTCTCTCTCTCTTTCCCTCTGTTCTGACTCTCTACCCTCCCTCTCTCTCTCTTTCCCTCTGTTCTGACTCTACCCTCTCTCTTTCTTTCCCTCTGTTCTGACTCTCTACCCTCCCTCTCTCTCTTTCCCTCTGTTCTGACTCTCTACCCTCCCTCTCTCTCTCTCTTTCCCTCTGTTCTGACTCTCTACCATCCCTCTCTCTCTTTCCCTCTGTTCTGACTCTCTACCCTCCCTCTCTCTCTCTCCCTCTGTTCTGACTCTCTCCCCTCCCTCTCTCTCTTTCCCTCTGTTCTGACTCTCTCCCCTCCCTCTCTCTCTTTCCCTCTGTTCTGACTCTCTACCCTCCCTCTCTCTCTATCCCTCTGTTCTGACTCTCTACCCTCCCTCTCTCTCTTTCCCTCTGTTCTGACTCTCTACCCTCCCTCTCTCTCTTTCCCTCTATTCTGACTCTCTCCCCTCCCTCTCTCTCTTTCCCTCTGTTCTGACTCTCTACCCCCCCTCTCTCTCTCTTTCCATCTGTTCTGACTCTCTACCCTTCCTCTCTCTATTTCCCTCTGTTCTGACTCTCTCCTCCCCCTCTCTCTCTTTCCCTCTGTTCTGACTCTCTACCCTCCCTCTCTCTCTCTTCCCTCTGTTCTGACTCTCTACCCTCGCTCTCTCTCTTTCCCTCTCTTCTGACTCTCTACCATCCCTCTCTCTCTTTCCCTCTCTTCTGACTCTCTACCCTCCCTCTCTCTCTCTTTCCCTCTGTTCTGACTCTCTACCCTCCCTCTCTCTCTCTTTCCCTCTGCTCTGACTCTCTACCCTCGCTCTCTCTCTTTCCCTCTCTTCTGACTCTCTACCATCCCTCTCTCTCTTTCCCTCTCTTCTGACTCTCTACCCTCCCTCTCTCTCTCTTTCCCTCTGTTCTGACTCTCTCCTCTCCCTCTCTCTCTTTCACTCTGTTCTGACTCTCTACCCTCCCTCTCTCCCTCTTTCCCTCTGTTCTGACTCTCTACCCTCGCTCTCTCTCTCTTTCCCTCTGTTCCGACTCTCTCCCCTCCCTCTCTCTCTCTTTCCCTCTGTTCTGACTCTCTACCCTCCATCTCTCTCTCTCTTTCCCTCTGTTCTGACTCTCTACCCTCCCTCTCTCTCTCTTTCCCTCTGTTCTGACTCTCTACCCTCCCCCTCTCTCTCTTTCCCTCTGTTCTGACTCTCTACCCTCGCTCTCTCTCTCTCTTTCCCTCTGTTCCGACTCTCTCCCCTCCCTCTTTCTCTCTTTCCCTCTGTTCTGACTCTCTACCCTCCCTCTCTCTCTCTTTCCCTCTGTTCTGACTCTCTACCCTCCCCCTCTCTCTCTTTCCCTCTGTTCTGACTCTCTCCTCCCCCTCTCTCTCTTTCCCTCTGTTCTGACTCTCTACCCTCCCTCTCTCTCTCTTTCCCTCTGTTCTGACTCTCTACCCTCGCTCTCTCTCTTTCCCTCTCTTCTGACTCTCTACCATCCCTCTCTCTCTTTCCCTCTCTTCTGACTCTCTACCCTCCCTCTCTCTCTCTTTCCCTCTGTTCTGACTCTCTACCCTCCCTCTCTCTCTCTTTCCCTCTGTTCTGACTCTCTACCCTCGCTCTCTCTCTTTCCCTCTCTTCTGACTCTCTACCATCCCTCTCTCTCTTTCCCTCTCTTCTGACTCTCTACCCTCCCTCTCTCTCTCTTTCCCTCTGTTCTGACTCTCTCCTCTCCCTCTCTCTCTTTCCCTCTGTTCTGACTCTCTACCCTCCCTCTCTCCCTCTTTCCCTCTGTTCTGACTCTCTACCCTCGCTCTCTCTCTCTTTCCCTCTGTTCCGACTCTCTCCCCTCCCTCTCTCTCTCTTTCCCTCTGTTCTGACTCTCTACCCTCCATCTCTCTCTCTCTTTCCCTCTGTTCTGACTCTCTACCCTCCCTCTCTCTCTCTTTCCCTCTGTTCTGACTCTCTACCCTCCCCCTCTCTCTCTTTCCCTCTGTTCTGACTCTCTACCCTCGCTCTCTCTCTCTCTTTCCCTCTGTTCCGACTCTCTCCCCTCCCTCTTTCTCTCTTTCCCTCTGTTCTGACTCTCTACCCTCCCTCTCTCTCTCTTTCCCTCTGTTCTGACTCTCTACCCTCCCCCTCTCTCTCTTTCCCTCTGTTCTGACTCTCTACCCTCCCTCTCTCTCTCTTTCCCTCTGTTCTGACTCTCTACACTCCATCTCGCTCTCTTTCCCTCTGTTCTGACTCTCTACCCTCGCTCTCTCTCTTTCCCTCTCTTCTGACTCTCTACCATCCCTCTCTCTCTTTCCCTCTCTTCTGACTCTCTACCCTCCCTCTCTCTCTCTCCCTCTGTTCTGACTCTCTCCCCTCCCTCTCTCTTCTTTCTCTCTGTTCTGACTCTCTACCCTCCCTCTCTCTCTCTCTTTCCCTCTGTTCTGACTCTCTACCCTCCATCTCTCTCTCTCTTTCCCTCTGTTCTGACTCTCTACCCTCCATCTCTCTCTCTCTTTCCCTCTATTCTGACTCTCTACCCTCCCTCTCTCTCTTTCCCTCTGTTCTGACTCTCTCCCCTCCCTCTCTCTCTCTTTCCCTCTGTTCTGACTCTCTACCTTCCCTCTCTCTCTTTCCCTCTGTTCTGACTCTCTACCCTCCCTCTCTCTCTCTTTCCCTCTGTTCTGACTCTCTACCCTCCCTCTCTCTCTCTTTCCCTCTGTTCTGACTCTACCCTCTCTCTTTCTTTCCCTCTGTTCTGACTCTCTACCCTCCCTCTCTCTCTTTCCCTCTGTTCTGACTCTCTACCCTCCCTCTCTCTCTCTCTTTCCCTCTGTTCTGACTCTCTACCATCCCTCTCTCTCTTTCCCTCTGTTCTGACTCTCTACCCTCCCTCTCTCTCTCTCCCTCTGTTCTGACTCTCTCCCCTCCCTCTCTCTCTTTCCCTCTGTTCTGACTCTCTCCCCTCCCTCTCTCTCTTTCCCTCTGTTCTGACTCTCTACCCTCCCTCTCTCTCTTTCCCTCTGTTCTGACTCTCTACCCTCCCTCTCTCTCTTTCCCTCTGTTCTGACTCTCTACCCTCCCTCTCTCTCTTTCCCTCTATTCTGACTCTCTCCCCTCCCTCTCTCTCTTTCCCTCTGTTCTGACTCTCTACCCCCCCTCTCTCTCTCTTTCCATCTGTTCTGACTCTCTACCCTTCCTCTCTCTATTTCCCTCTGTTCTGACTCTCTCCTCCCCCTCTCTCTCTTTCCCTCTGTTCTGACTCTCTACCCTCCCTCTCTCTCTCTTTCCCTCTGTTCTGACTCTCTACCCTCGCTCTCTCTCTTTCCCTCTCTTCTGACTCTCTACCATCCCTCTCTCTCTTTCCCTCTCTTCTGACTCTCTACCCTCCCTCTCTCTCTCTTTCCCTCTGTTCTGACTCTCTACCCTCCCTCTCTCTCTCTTTCCCTCTGTTCTGACTCTCTACCCTCGCTCTCTCTCTTTCCCTCTCTTCTGACTCTCTACCATCCCTCTCTCTCTTTCCCTCTCTTCTGACTCTCTACCCTCCCTCTCTCTCTCTTTCCCTCTGTTCTGACTCTCTCCTCTCCCTCTCTCTCTTTCCCTCTGTTCTGACTCTCTACCCTCCCTCTCTCCCTCTTTCCCTCTGTTCTGACTCTCTACCCTCGCTCTCTCTCTCTTTCCCTCTGTTCCGACTCTCTCCCCTCCCTCTCTCTCTCTTTCCCTCTGTTCTGACTCTCTACCCTCCATCTCTCTCTCTCTTTCCCTCTGTTCTGACTCTCTACCCTCCCTCTCTCTCTCTTTCCCTCTGTTCTGACTCTCTACCCTCCCCCTCTCTCTCTTTCCCTCTGTTCTGACTCTCTACCCTCGCTCTCTCTCTCTCTTTCCCTCTGTTCCGACTCTCTCCCCTCCCTCTTTCTCTCTTTCCCTCTGTTCTGACTCTCTACCCTCCCTCTCTCTCTCTTTCCCTCTGTTCTGACTCTCTACCCTCCCCCTCTCTCTCTTTCCCTCTGTTCTGACTCTCTACCCTCCCTCTCTCTCTCTTTCCCTCTGTTCTGACTCTCTACACTCCATCTCGCTCTCTTTCCCTCTGTTCTGACTCTCTACCCTCGCTCTCTCTCTCTTTCCCTCTCTTCTGACTCTCTACCATCCCTCTCTCTCTTTCCCTCTCTTCTGACTCTCTACCCTCCCTCTCTCTCTCTCCCTCTGTTCTGACTCTCTCCCCTCCCTCTCTCTTCTTTCTCTCTGTTCTGACTCTCTACCCTCCCTCTCTCTCTCTCTTTCCCTCTGTTCTGACTCTCTACCCTCCATCTCTCTCTCTCTTTCCCTCTGTTCTGACTCTCTACCCTCCATCTCTCTCTCTCTTTCCCTCTATTCTGACTCTCTCCCCTCCCTCTCTCTCTTTCCCTCTGTTCTGACTCTCTCCCCTCCCTCTCTCTCTCTTTCCCTCTGTTCTGACTCTCTACCTTCCCTCTCTCTCTTTCCCTCTGTTCTGACTCTCTACCCTCCCTCTCTCTCTCTTTCCCTCTGTTCTGACTCTCTACCCTCCCTCTCTCTCTCTTTCCCTCTGTTCTGACTCTACCCTCTCTCTTTCTTTCCCTCTGTTCTGACTCTCTACCCTCCCTCTCTCTCTTTCCCTCTGTTCTGACTCTCTACCCTCCCTCTCTCTCTCTTTCCCTCTGTTCTGACTCTCTACCATCCCTCTCTCTCTTTCCCTCTGTTCTGACTCTCTACCCTCCCTCTCTCTCTCTCCATCTGTTCTGACTCTCTCCCCTCCCTCTCTCTCTTTCCCTCTGTTCTGACTCTCTCCCCTCCCTCTCTCTCTTTCCCTCTGTTCTGACTCTCTACCCTCCCTCTCTCTCTTTCCCTCTGTTCTGACTCTCTACCCTCCCTCTCTCTCTTTCCCTCTGTTCTGACTCTCTACCCTCCCTCTCTCTCTTTCCCTCTATTCTGACTCTCTCCCCTCCCTCTCTATCTTTCCCTCTGTTCTGACTCTCTACCCCCCCTCTCTCGCTCTTTCCATCTGTTCTGACTCTCTACCCTTCCTTTCTCTATTTCCCTCTGTTCTGACTCTCTCCCCTCCCTCTCTCTTTTTCCCTCTGTTCTGACTCTCTACCCTCCATCTCTCTCTCTCTTTCCCTCTGTTCTGACTCTCTACCCTCCCTCTCTCTCTCTTTCCCTCTGTTCTGACTCTCTACCCTCCCTCTCTCTCTCTCTTTCCCTCTGTTCTGACTCTCTACCCTCCATCTCTCTCTCTCTTTCCCTCTGTTCTGACTCTCTACCCTCCATCTCTCTCTCTCTTTCCCTCTATTCTGACTCTCTCCCCTCCCTCTCTCTCTTTCCCTCTGTTCTGACTCTCTCCCCTCCCTCTCTCTCTCTTTCCCTCTGTTCTGACTCTCTACCTTCCCTCTCTCTCTTTCCCTCTGTTCTGACTCTCTACCCTCCCTCTCTCTCTCTCCATCTGTTCTGACTCTCTCCCCTCCCTCTCTCTCTTTCCCTCTGTTCTGACTCTCTCCCCTCCCTCTCTCTCTTTCCCTCTGTTCTGACTCTCTACCCTCCCTCTCTCTCTTTCCCTCTGTTCTGACTCTCTACCCTCCCTCTCTCTCTTTCCCTCTGTTCTGACTCTCTACCCTCCCTCTCTCTCTTTCCCTCTATTCTGACTCTCTCCCCTCCCTCTCTATCTTTCCCTCTGTTCTGACTCTCTACCCCCCCTCTCTCGCTCTTTCCATCTGTTCTGACTCTCTACCCTTCCTTTCTCTATTTCCCTCTGTTCTGACTCTCTCCCCTCCCTCTCTCTTTTTCCCTCTGTTCTGACTCTCTACCCTCCATCTCTCTCTCTCTTTCCCTCTGTTCTGACTCTCTACCCTCCCTCTCTCTCTCTTTCCCTCTGTTCTGACTCTCTACCCTCACCTCTCTCTCTCTCTTTCCCTCTGTTCTGACTCTCTACCATCCCTCTCTCTCTTTCCCTCTGTTCTGACTCTCTACCCTCCCTCTCTCTCTCTCCCTCTGTTCTGACTCTCTCCCCTCCCTCTCTCTCTTTCCCTCTGTTCTGACTCTCTCCCCTCCCTCTCTCTCTTTCCCTCTGTTCTGACTCTCTACCCTCCCTCTCTCTCTTTCCCTCTGTTCTGACTCTCTACCCTCCCTCTCTCTCTTTCCCTCTGTTCTGACTCTCTACCCTCCCTCTCTCTCTTTCCCTCTATTCTGACTCTCTCCCCTCCCTCTCTCTCTTTCCCTCTGTTCTGACTCTCTACCCCCCCTCTCTCTCTCTTTCCATCTGTTCTGACTCTCTACCCTTCCTCTCTCTATTTCCCTCTGTTCTGACTCTCTCCTCCCCCTCTCTCTCTTTCCCTCTGTTCTGACTCTCTACCCTCCCTCTCTCTCTCTTTCCCTCTGTTCTGACTCTCTACCCTCGCTCTCTCTCTTTCCCTCTCTTCTGACTCTCTACCATCCCTCTCTCTCTTTCCCTCTCTTCTGACTCTCTACCCTCCCTCTCTCTCTCTTTCCCTCTGTTCTGACTCTCTACCCTCCCTCTCTCTCTCTTTCCCTCTGTTCTGACTCTCTACCCTCGCTCTCTCTCTTTCCCTCTCTTCTGACTCTCTACCATCCCTCTCTCTCTTTCCCTCTCTTCTGACTCTCTACCCTCCCTCTCTCTCTCTTTCCCTCTGTTCTGACTCTCTCCTCTCCCTCTCTCTCTTTCCCTCTGTTCTGACTCTCTACCCTCCCTCTCTCCCTCTTTCCCTCTGTTCTGACTCTCTACCCTCGCTCTCTCTCTCTTTCCCTCTGTTCCGACTCTCTCCCCTCCCTCTCTCTCTCTTTCCCTCTGTTCTGACTCTCTACCCTCCATCTCTCTCTCTCTTTCCCTCTGTTCTGACTCTCTACCCTCCCTCTCTCTCTCTTTCCCTCTGTTCTGACTCTCTACCCTCCCCCTCTCTCTCTTTCCCTCTGTTCTGACTCTCTACCCTCGCTCTCTCTCTCTCTTTCCCTCTGTTCCGACTCTCTCCCCTCCCTCTTTCTCTCTTTCCCTCTGTTCTGACTCTCTACCCTCCCTCTCTCTCTCTTTCCCTCTGTTCTGACTCTCTACCCTCCCCCTCTCTCTCTTTCCCTCTGTTCTGACTCTCTACCCTCCCTCTCTCTCTCTTTCCCTCTGTTCTGACTCTCTACACTCCATCTCGCTCTCTTTCCCTCTGTTCTGACTCTCTACCCTCGCTCTCTCTCTTTCCCTCTCTTCTGACTCTCTACCATCCCTCTCTCTCTTTCCCTCTCTTCTGACTCTCTACCCTCCCTCTCTCTCTCTCCCTCTGTTCTGACTCTCTCCCCTCCCTCTCTCTTCTTTCTCTCTGTTCTGACTCTCTACCCTCCCTCTCTCTCTCTCTTTCCCTCTGTTCTGACTCTCTACCCTCCATCTCTCTCTCTCTTTCCCTCTGTTCCGACTCTCTCCCCTCCCTCTCTCTCTCTTTCCCTCTGTTCTGACTCTCTACCCTCCATCTCTCTCTCTCTTTCCCTCTGTTCTGACTCTCTACCCTCCCTCTCTCTCTCTTTCCCTCTGTTCTGACTCTCTACCCTCCCCCTCTCTCTCTTTCCCTCTGTTCTGACTCTCTACCCTCGCTCTCTCTCTCTCTTTCCCTCTGTTCCGACTCTCTCCCCTCCCTCTTTCTCTCTTTCCCTCTGTTCTGACTCTCTACCCTCCCTCTCTCTCTCTTTCCCTCTGTTCTGACTCTCTACCCTCCCCCTCTCTCTCTTTCCCTCTGTTCTGACTCTCTACCCTCCCTCTCTCTCTCTTTCCCTCTGTTCTGACTCTCTACACTCCATCTCGCTCTCTTTCCCTCTGTTCTGACTCTCTACCCTCGCTCTCTCTCTTTCCCTCTCTTCTGACTCTCTACCATCCCTCTCTCTCTTTCCCTCTCTTCTGACTCTCTACCCTCCCTCTCTCTCTCTCCCTCTGTTCTGACTCTCTCCCCTCCCTCTCTCTTCTTTCTCTCTGTTCTGACTCTCTACCCTCCCTCTCTCTCTCTCTTTCCCTCTGTTCTGACTCTCTACCCTCCATCTCTCTCTCTCTTTCCCTCTGTTCTGACTCTCTACCCTCCATCTCTCTCTCTCTTTCCCTCTATTCTGACTCTCTCCCCTCCCTCTCTCTCTTTCCCTCTGTTCTGACTCTCTCCCCTCCCTCTCTCTCTCTTTCCCTCTGTTCTGACTCTCTACCTTCCCTCTCTCTCTTTCCCTCTGTTCTGACTCTCTACCCTCCCTCTCTCTCTCTTTCCCTCTGTTCTGACTCTCTACCCTCCCTCTCTCTCTCTTTCCCTCTGTTCTGACTCTACCCTCTCTCTTTCTTTCCCTCTGTTCTGACTCTCTACCCTCCCTCTCTCTCTTTCCCTCTGTTCTGACTCTCTACCCTCCCTCTCTCTCTCTTTCCCTCTGTTCTGACTCTCTACCATCCCTCTCTCTCTTTCCCTCTGTTCTGACTCTCTACCCTCCCTCTCTCTCTCTCCATCTGTTCTGACTCTCTCCCCTCCCTCTCTCTCTTTCCCTCTGTTCTGACTCTCTCCCCTCCCTCTCTCTCTTTCCCTCTGTTCTGACTCTCTACCCTCCCTCTCTCTCTTTCCCTCTGTTCTGACTCTCTACCCTCCCTCTCTCTCTTTCCCTCTGTTCTGACTCTCTACCCTCCCTCTCTCTCTTTCCCTCTATTCTGACTCTCTCCCCTCCCTCTCTCTCTTTCCCTCTGTTCTGACTCTCTACCCCCCCTCTCTCGCTCTTTCCATCTGTTCTGACTCTCTACCCTTCCTTTCTCTATTTCCCTCTGTTCTGACTCTCTCCCCTCCCTCTCTCTTTTTCCCTCTGTTCTGACTCTCTACCCTCCATCTCTCTCTCTCTTTCCCTCTGTTCTGACTCTCTACCCTCCCTCTCTCTCTCTTTCCCTCTGTTCTGACTCTCTACCCTCCCTCTCTCTCTCTCTTTCCCTCTGTTCTGACTCTCTACCCTCCATCTCTCTCTCTCTTTCCCTCTGTTCTGACTCTCTACCCTCCATCTCTCTCTCTCTTTCCCTCTATTCTGACTCTCTCCCCTCCCTCTCTCTCTTTCCCTCTGTTCTGACTCTCTCCCCTCCCTCTCTCTCTCTTTCCCTCTGTTCTGACTCTCTACCTTCCCTCTCTCTCTTTCCCTCTGTTCTGACTCTCTACCCTCCCTCTCTCTCTCTCCATCTGTTCTGACTCTCTCCCCTCCCTCTCTCTCTTTCCCTCTGTTCTGACTCTCTCCCCTCCCTCTCTCTCTTTCCCTCTGTTCTGACTCTCTACCCTCCCTCTCTCTCTTTCCCTCTGTTCTGACTCTCTACCCTCCCTCTCTCTCTTTCCCTCTGTTCTGACTCTCTACCCTCCCTCTCTCTCTTTCCCTCTATTCTGACTCTCTCCCCTCCCTCTCTATCTTTCCCTCTGTTCTGACTCTCTACCCCCCCTCTCTCGCTCTTTCCATCTGTTCTGACTCTCTACCCTTCCTTTCTCTATTTCCCTCTGTTCTGACTCTCTCCCCTCCCTCTCTCTTTTTCCCTCTGTTCTGACTCTCTACCCTCCATCTCTCTCTCTCTTTCCCTCTGTTCTGACTCTCTACCCTCCCTCTCTCTCTCTTTCCCTCTGTTCTGACTCTCTACCCTCCCTCTCTCTCTCTCTTTCCCTCTGTTCTGACTCTCTACCATCCCTCTCTCTCTTTCCCTCTGTTCTGACTCTCTACCCTCCCTCTCTCTCTCTCCCTCTGTTCTGACTCTCTCCCCTCCCTCTCTCTCTTTCCCTCTGTTCTGACTCTCTCCCCTCCCTCTCTCTCTTTCCCTCTGTTCTGACTCTCTACCCTCCCTCTCTCTCTTTCCCTCTGTTCTGACTCTCTACCCTCCCTCTCTCTCTTTCCCTCTGTTCTGACTCTCTACCCTCCCTCTCTCTCTTTCCCTCTATTCTGACTCTCTCCCCTCCCTCTCTCTCTTTCCCTCTGTTCTGACTCTCTACCCCCCCTCTCTCTCTCTTTCCATCTGTTCTGACTCTCTACCCTTCCTCTCTCTATTTCCCTCTGTTCTGACTCTCTCCTCCCCCTCTCTCTCTTTCCCTCTGTTCTGACTCTCTACCCTCCCTCTCTCTCTCTTTCCCTCTGTTCTGACTCTCTACCCTCGCTCTCTCTCTTTCCCTCTCTTCTGACTCTCTACCATCCCTCTCTCTCTTTCCCTCTGTTCTGACTCTCTACCCTCCCTCTCTCTCTCTTTCCCTCTGTTCTGACTCTCTACCCTCCCTCTCTCTCTCTTTCCCTCTGTTCTGACTCTCTACCCTCGCTCTCTCTCTTTCCCTCTCTTCTGACTCTCTACCATCCCTCTCTCTCTTTCCCTCTCTTCTGACTCTCTACCCTCCCTCTCTCTCTCTTTCCCTCTGTTCTGACTCTCTCCTCTCCCTCTCTCTCTTTCCCTCTGTTCTGACTCTCTACCCTCCCTCTCTCCCTCTTTCCCTCTGTTCTGACTCTCTACCCTCGCTCTCTCTCTCTTTCCCTCTGTTCCGACTCTCTCCCCTCCCTCTCTCTCTCTTTCCCTCTGTTCTGACTCTCTACCCTCCATCTCTCTCTCTCTTTCCCTCTGTTCTGACTCTCTACCCTCCCTCTCTCTCTCTTTCCCTCTGTTCTGACTCTCTACCCTCCCCCTCTCTCTCTTTCCCTCTGTTCTGACTCTCTACCCTCGCTCTCTCTCTCTCTTTCCCTCTGTTCCGACTCTCTCCCCTCCCTCTTTCTCTCTTTCCCTCTGTTCTGACTCTCTACCCTCCCTCTCTCTCTCTTTCCCTCTGTTCTGACTCTCTACCCTCCCCCTCTCTCTCTTTCCCTCTGTTCTGACTCTCTACCCTCCCTCTCTCTCTCTTTCCCTCTGTTCTGACTCTCTACACTCCATCTCGCTCTCTTTCCCTCTGTTCTGACTCTCTACCCTCGCTCTCTCTCTTTCCCTCTCTTCTGACTCTCTACCATCCCTCTCTCTCTTTCCCTCTCTTCTGACTCTCTACCCTCCCTCTCTCTCTCTCCCTCTGTTCTGACTCTCTCCCCTCCCTCTCTCTTCTTTCTCTCTGTTCTGACTCTCTACCCTCCCTCTCTCTCTCTTTCCCTCTGTTCTGACTCTCTACCCTCCCTCTCTCTCTCTTTCCCTCTGTTCTGACTCTCTACCCTCCATCTCTCTCTCTCTTTCCCTCTATTCTGACTCTCTACCCTCCCTCTCTCTCTTTCCCTCTGTTCTGACTCTCTCCCCTCCCTCTCTCTCTCTTTCCCTCTGTTCTGACTCTCTCCCCTCCCTCTCTCTCTTTCCCTCTGTTCTGACTCTCTACCCTCCCTCTCTCTCTCTTTCCCTCTGTTCTGACTCTCTACCCTCCCTCTCTCTCTCTTTCCCTCTGTTCTGACTCTACCCTCTCTCTTTCTTTCCCTCTGTTCTGACTCTCTACCCTCCCTCTCTCTCTTTCCCTCTGTTCTGACTCTCTACCCTCCCTCTCTCTCTCTTTCCCTCTGTTCTGACTCTCTACCCTCCCTCTCTCTCTTTCCCTCTGTTCTGACTCTCTACCCTCCCTCTCTCTCTCTCCATCTGTTCTGACTCTCTCCCCTCCCTCTCTCTCTTTCCCTCTGTTCTGACTCTCTACCCTCGCTCTCTCTCTTTCCCTCTCTTCTGACTCTCTACCATCCCTCTCTCTCTTTCCCTCTGTTCTGACTCTCTACCCTCCCTCTCTCTCTCTTTCCCTCTGTTCTGACTCTCTACCCTCCCTCTCTCTCTCTTTCCCTCTGTTCTGACTCTCTACCCTCGCTCTCTCTCTTTCCCTCTCTTCTGACTCTCTACCATCCCTCTCTCTCTTTCCCTCTCTTCTGACTCTCTACCCTCCCTCTCTCTCTCTTTCCCTCTGTTCTGACTCTCTCCTCTCCCTCTCTCTCTTTCCCTCTGTTCTGACTCTCTACCCTCCCTCTCTCCCTCTTTCCCTCTGTTCTGACTCTCTACCCTCGCTCTCTCTCTCTTTCCCTCTGTTCCGACTCTCTCCCCTCCCTCTCTCTCTCTTTCCCTCTGTTCTGACTCTCTACCCTCCATCTCTCTCTCTCTTTCCCTCTGTTCTGACTCTCTACCCTCCCTCTCTCTCTCTTTCCCTCTGTTCTGACTCTCTACCCTCCCCCTCTCTCTCTTTCCCTCTGTTCTGACTCTCTACCCTCGCTCTCTCTCTCTCTTTCCCTCTGTTCCGACTCTCTCCCCTCCCTCTTTCTCTCTTTCCCTCTGTTCTGACTCTCTACCCTCCCTCTCTCTCTCTTTCCCTCTGTTCTGACTCTCTACCCTCCCCCTCTCTCTCTTTCCCTCTGTTCTGACTCTCTACCCTCCCTCTCTCTCTCTTTCCCTCTGTTCTGACTCTCTACACTCCATCTCGCTCTCTTTCCCTCTGTTCTGACTCTCTACCCTCGCTCTCTCTCTTTCCCTCTCTTCTGACTCTCTACCATCCCTCTCTCTCTTTCCCTCTCTTCTGACTCTCTACCCTCCCTCTCTCTCTCTCCCTCTGTTCTGACTCTCTCCCCTCCCTCTCTCTTCTTTCTCTCTGTTCTGACTCTCTACCCTCCCTCTCTCTCTCTCTTTCCCTCTGTTCTGACTCTCTACCCTCCATCTCTCTCTCTCTTTCCCTCTGTTCTGACTCTCTACCCTCCATCTCTCTCTCTCTTTCCCTCTATTCTGACTCTCTCCCCTCCCTCTCTCTCTTTCCCTCTGTTCTGACTCTCTCCCCTCCCTCTCTCTCTCTTTCCCTCTGTTCTGACTCTCTACCTTCCCTCTCTCTCTTTCCCTCTGTTCTGACTCTCTACCCTCCCTCTCTCTCTCTTTCCCTCTGTTCTGACTCTCTACCCTCCCTCTCTCTCTCTTTCCCTCTGTTCTGACTCTACCCTCCTCTCTTTCTTTCCCTCTGTTCTGACTCTCTACCCTCCCTCTCTCTCTTTCCCTCTGTTCTGACTCTCTACCCTCCCTCTCTCTCTCTTTCCCTCTGTTCTGACTCTCTACCATCCCTCTCTCTCTTTCCCTCTGTTCTGACTCTCTACCCTCCCTCTCTCTCTCTCCATCTGTTCTGACTCTCTCCCCTCCCTCTCTCTCTTTCCCTCTGTTCTGACTCTCTCCCCTCCCTCTCTCTCTTTCCCTCTGTTCTGACTCTCTACCCTCCCTCTCTCTCTTTCCCTCTGTTCTGACTCTCTACCCTCCCTCTCTCTCTTTCCCTCTGTTCTGACTCTCTACCCTCCCTCTCTCTCTTTCCCTCTGTTCTGACTCTCTCCCCTCCCCTCTCTCTCTTTCCCTCTGTTCTGACTCTCTACCCCCCCTCTCTCGCTCTTTCCCTCTGTTCTGACTCTCTACCCTTCCTCTTCTCTATTTCCCTCTGTTCTGACTCTCTCCCCTCCCTCTCTCTCTTTTCCCTCTGTTCTGACTCTCTACCCTCCTCTCTCTCTCTCTTTCCCTCTGTTCTGACTCTCTACCCTCCCTCTCTCTCTCTTTCCCTCTGTTCTGACTCTCTACCCTCCCTCTCTCTCTCTTTCCCTCTGTTCTGACTCTCTACCCTCCTCTCTCTCTCTCTTTCCCTCTGTTCTGACTCTCTACCCTCCATCTCTCTCTCTCTTTCCCTCTGTTCTGACTCTCTCCCCTCCCTCTCTCTCTTTCCCTCTGTTCTGACTCTCTCCCCTCCCTCTCTCTCTCTTTCCCTCTGTTCTGACTCTCTACCCTCCCCTCTCTCTCTTTCCCTCTGTTCTGACTCTCTACCCTCCCTCTCTCTCTCTTTCCCTCTGTTCTGACTCTCTACCCTCCCTCTCTCTCTCTTTCCCTCTGTTCTGACTCTACCCTCTCTCTTTCTTTCCCTCTGTTCTGACTCTCTACCCTCCCTCTCTCTCTTTCCCTCTGTTCTGACTCTCTACCCTCCCTCTCTCTCTCTTTCCCTCTGTTCTGACTCTCTACCATCCCTCTCTCTCTTTCCCTCTGTTCTGACTCTCTACCCTCCCTCTCTCTCTCTCCATCTGTTCTGACTCTCTCCCCTCCCCCTCTCTCTTTCCCTCTGTTCTGACTCTCTCCCCTCCCTCTCTCTCTTTCCCTCTGTTCTGACTCTCTACCCTCCCTCTCTCTCTTTCCCTCTGTTCTGACTCTCTACCCTCCCTCTCTCTCTTTCCCTCTGTTCTGACTCTCTACCCTCCCTCTCTCTCTTTCCCTCTATTCTGACTCTCTCCCCTCCCTCTCTCTCTTTCCCTCTGTTCTGACTCTCTACCCCCCCTCTCTCTCTCTTTCCATCTGTTCTGACTCTCTACCCTTCCTCTCTCTATTTCCCTCTGTTCTGACTCTCTCCCCTCCCTCTCTCTTTTTCCCTCTGTTCTGACTCTCTACCCTCCATCTCTCTCTCTCTTTCCCTCTGTTCTGACTCTCTACCCTCCCTCTCTCTCTCTTTCCCTCTGTTCTGACTCTCTACCCTCCCTCTCTCTCTCTTTCCCTCTGTTCTGACTCTCTACCCTCCCCCTCTCTCTCTTTCCCTCTGTTCTGACTCTCTACCCTCCCTCTCTCTCTCTTTCCCTCTGTTCTGACTCTCTACCCTCGCTCTCTCTCTTTCCCTCTCTTCTGACTCTCTACCATCCCTCTCTCTCTTTCCCTCTCTTCTGACTCTCTACCCTCCCTCTCTCTCTCTTTCCCTCTGTTCTGACTCTCTCCTCTCCCTCTCTCTCTTTCCCTCTGTTCTGACTCTCTACCCTCCCTCTCTCCCTCTTTCCCTCTGTTCTGACTCTCTACCCTCGCTCTCTCTCTCTTTCCCTCTGTTCCGACTCTCTCCCCTCCCTCTCTCTCTCTTTCCCTCTGTTCTGACTCTCTACCCTCCATCTCTCTCTCTCTTTCCCTCTGTTCTGACTCTCTACCCTCCCTCTCTCTCTCTTTCCCTCTGTTCTGACTCTCTACCCTCCCCCTCTCTCTCTTTCCCTCTGTTCTGACTCTCTACCCTCGCTCTCTCTCTCTCTTTCCCTCTGTTCCAACTCTCTCCCCTCCCTCTTTCTCTCTTTCCCTCTGTTCTGACTCTCTACCCTCCCTCTCTCTCTCTTTCCCTCTGTTCTGTCTCTCTACCCTCCCCCTCTCTCTCTTTCCCTCTGTTCTGACTCTCTACCCTCCCCCTCTCTCTCTTTCCCTCTGTTCTGACTCTCTACCCTCCCTCTCTCTCTCTTTCCCTCTGTTCTGACTCTCTACCCTCGCTCTCTCTCTTTCCCTCTCTTCTGACTCTCTACCATCCCTCTCTCTCTTTCCCTCTGTTCTGACTCTCTACCATCCCTCTCTCTCTTTCCCTCTGTTCTGACTCTCTACCCTCCCTCTCTCTCTCTCCATCTGTTCTGACTCTCTCCCCTCCCCCTCTCTCTTTCCCTCTGTTCTGACTCTCTCCCCTCCCTCTCTCTCTTTCCCTCTGTTCTGACTCTCTACCCTCCCTCTCTCTCTTTCCCTCTGTTCTGACTCTCTACCCTCCCTCTCTCTCTTTCCCTCTGTTCTGACTCTCTACCCTCCCTCTCTCTCTTTCCCTCTATTCTGACTCTCTCCCCTCCCTCTCTCTCTTTCCCTCTGTTCTGACTCTCTACCCCCCCTCTCTCTCTCTTTCCATCTGTTCTGACTCTCTACCCTTCCTCTCTCTATTTCCCTCTGTTCTGACTCTCTCCCCTCCCTCTCTCTTTTTCCCTCTGTTCTGACTCTCTACCCTCCATCTCTCTCTCTCTTTCCCTCTGTTCTGACTCTCTACCCTCCCTCTCTCTCTCTTTCCCTCTGTTCTGACTCTCTACCCTCCCTCTCTCTCTCTTTCCCTCTGTTCTGACTCTCTACCCTCCCCCTCTCTCTCTTTCCCTCTGTTCTGACTCTCTACCCTCCCTCTCTCTCTCTTTCCCTCTGTTCTGACTCTCTACCCTCGCTCTCTCTCTTTCCCTCTCTTCTGACTCTCTACCATCCCTCTCTCTCTTTCCCTCTCTTCTGACTCTCTACCCTCCCTCTCTCTCTCTTTCCCTCTGTTCTGACTCTCTCCTCTCCCTCTCTCTCTTTCCCTCTGTTCTGACTCTCTACCCTCCCTCTCTCCCTCTTTCCCTCTGTTCTGACTCTCTACCCTCGCTCTCTCTCTCTTTCCCTCTGTTCCGACTCTCTCCCCTCCCTCTCTCTCTCTTTCCCTCTGTTCTGACTCTCTACCCTCCATCTCTCTCTCTCTTTCCCTCTGTTCTGACTCTCTACCCTCCCTCTCTCTCTCTTTCCCTCTGTTCTGACTCTCTACCCTCCCCCTCTCTCTCTTTCCCTCTGTTCTGACTCTCTACCCTCGCTCTCTCTCTCTCTTTCCCTCTGTTCCAACTCTCTCCCCTCCCTCTTTCTCTCTTTCCCTCTGTTCTGACTCTCTACCCTCCCTCTCTCTCTCTTTCCCTCTGTTCTGTCTCTCTACCCTCCCCCTCTCTCTCTTTCCCTCTGTTCTGACTCTCTACCCTCCCTCTCTCTCTCTTTCCCTCTGTTCTGACTCTCTACACTCCATCTCGCTCTCTTTCCCTCTGTTCTGACTCTCTACCCTCGCTCTCTCTCTTTCCCTCTCTTCTGACTCTCTACCATCCCTCTCTCTCTTTCCCTCTCTTCTGACTCTCTACCCTCCCTCTCTCTCTCTCCCTCTGTTCTGACTCTCTCCCCTCCCTCTCTCTTCTTTCTCTCTGTTCTGACTCTCTACCCTCCCTCTCTCTCTTTCCCTCTGTTCTGACTCTCTCCCCTCCCTCTCTCTCTTTCCCTCTGTTCTGACTCTCTACCCTCCCTCTCTCTCTTTCCCTCTGTTCTGACTCTCTACCCTCCCTCTCTCTCTTTCCCTCTGTTCTGACTCTCTACCCTCCCTCTCTCTCTTTCCCTCTATTCTGACTCTCTCCCCTCCCTCTCTCTCTTTCCCTCTGTTCTGACTCTCTACCCCCCCTCTCTCTCTCTTTCCATCTGTTCTGACTCTCTACCCTTCCTCTCTCTATTTCCCTCTGTTCTGACTCTCTCCCCTCCCTCTCTCTTTTTCCCTCTGTTCTGACTCTCTACCCTCCATCTCTCTCTCTCTTTCCCTCTGTTCTGACTCTCTACCCTCCCTCTCTCTCTTTTTCCCTCTGTTCTGACTCTCTACCCTCCCCCTCTCTCTCTTTCCCTCTGTTCTGACTCTCTACCCTCCCCCTCTCTCTCTTTCCCTCTGTTCTGACTCTCTACCCTCCCTCTCTCTCTCTTTCCCTCTGTTCTGACTCTCTACCCTCGCTCTCTCTCTTTCCCTCTCTTCTGACTCTCTACCATCCCTCTCTCTCTTTCCCTCTCTTCTGACTCTCTACCCTCCCTCTCTCTCTCTTTCCCTCTGTTCTGACTCTCTCCTCTCCCTCTCTCTCTTTCCCTCTGTTCTGACTCTCTACCCTCCATCTCTCTCTCTCTTTCCCTCTGTTCTGACTCTCTACCCTCCCTCTCTCTCTCTTTCCCTCTGTTCTGACTCTCTACCCTCCCTCTCTCTCTCTTTCCCTCTGTTCTGACTCTCTACCCTCCCCCTCTCTCTCTTTCCCTCTGTTCTGACTCTCTACCCTCCCTCTCTCTCTCTTTCCCTCTGTTCTGACTCTCTACCCTCGCTCTCTCTCTTTCCCTCTCTTCTGACTCTCTACCATCCCTCTCTCTCTTTCCCTCTCTTCTGACTCTCTACCCTCCCTCTCTCTCTCTTTCCCTCTGTTCTGACTCTCTCCTCTCCCTCTCTCTCTTTCCCTCTGTTCTGACTCTCTACCCTCCCTCTCTCCCTCTTTCCCTCTGTTCTGACTCTCTACCCTCGCTCTCTCTCTCTTTCCCTCTGTTCCGACTCTCTCCCCTCCCTCTCTCTCTCTTTCCCTCTGTTCTGACTCTCTACCCTCCATCTCTCTCTCTCTTTCCCTCTGTTCTGACTCTCTACCCTCCCTCTCTCTCTCTTTCCCTCTGTTCTGACTCTCTACCCTCCCCCTCTATCTCTTTCCCTCTGTTCTGACTCTCTACCCTCGCTCTCTCTCTCTCTTTCCCTCTGTTCCAACTCTCTCCCCTCCCTCTTTCTCTCTTTCCCTCTGTTCTGACTCTCTACCCTCCCTCTCTCTCTCTTTCCCTCTGTTCTGTCTCTCTACCCTCCCCCTCTCTCTCTTTCCCTCTGTTCTGACTCTCTACCCTCCCTCTCTCTCTCTTTCCCTCTGTTCTGACTCTCTACACTCCATCTCGCTCTCTTTCCCTCTGTTCTGACTCTCTACCCTCGCTCTCTCTCTTTCCCTCTCTTCTGACTCTCTACCATCCCTCTCTCTCTTTCCCTCTCTTCTGACTCTCTACCCTCCCTCTCTCTCTCTCCCTCTGTTCTGACTCTCTCCCCTCCCTCTCTCTTCTTTCTCTCTGTTCTGACTCTCTACCCTCCCTCTCTCTCTTTCCCTCTGTTCTGACTCTCTCCCCTCCCTCTCTCTCTTTCCCTCTGTTCTGACTCTCTACCCTCCCTCTCTCTCTTTCCCTCTGTTCTGACTCTCTACCCTCCCTCTCTCTCTTTCCCTCTGTTCTGACTCTCTACCCTCCCTCTCTCTCTTTCCCTCTATTCTGACTCTCTCCCCTCCCTCTCTCTCTTTCCCTCTGTTCTGACTCTCTACCCCCCCTCTCTCTCTCTTTCCATCTGTTCTGACTCTCTACCCTTCCTCTCTCTATTTCCCTCTGTTCTGACTCTCTCCCCTCCCTCTCTCTTTTTCCCTCTGTTCTGACTCTCTACCCTCCATCTCTCTCTCTCTTTCCCTCTGTTCTGACTCTCTACCCTCCCTCTCTCTCTTTTTCCCTCTGTTCTGACTCTCTACCCTCCCCCTCTCTCTCTTTCCCTCTGTTCTGACTCTCTACCCTCCCCCTCTCTCTCTTTCCCTCTGTTCTGACTCTCTACCCTCCCTCTCTCTCTCTTTCCCTCTGTTCTGACTCTCTACCCTCGCTCTCTCTCTTTCCCTCTCTTCTGACTCTCTACCATCCCTCTCTCTCTTTCCCTCTCTTCTGACTCTCTACCCTCCCTCTCTCTCTCTTTCCCTCTGTTCTGACTCTCTCCTCTCCCTCTCTCTCTTTCCCTCTGTTCTGACTCTCTACCCTCCCTCTCTCCCTCTTTCCCTCTGTTCTGACTCTCTACCCTCGCTCTCTCTCTCTTTCCCTCTGTTCCGACTCTCTCCCCTCCCTCTCTCTCTCTTTCCCTCTGTTCTGACTCTCTACCCTCCCCCTCTCTCTCTTTCCCTCTGTTCTGACTCTCTACCCTCCCCCTCTCTCTCTTTCCCTCTGTTCTGACTCTCTACCCTCCCTCTCTCTCTCTTTCCCTCTGTTCTGACTCTCTACCCTCGCTCTCTCTCTTTCCCTCTCTTCTGACTCTCTACCATCCCTCTCTCTCTTTCCCTCTGTTCTGACTCTCTACCATCCCTCTCTCTCTTTCCCTCTGTTCTGACTCTCTACCCTCCCTCTCTCTCTCTCCATCTGTTCTGACTCTCTCCCCTCCCCCTCTCTCTTTCCCTCTGTTCTGACTCTCTCCCCTCCCTCTCTCTCTTTCCCTCTGTTCTGACTCTCTACCCTCCCTCTCTCTCTTTCCCTCTGTTCTGACTCTCTACCCTCCCTCTCTCTCTTTCCCTCTGTTCTGACTCTCTACCCTCCCTCTCTCTCTTTCCCTCTATTCTGACTCTCTCCCCTCCCTCTCTCTCTTTCCCTCTGTTCTGACTCTCTACCCCCCCTCTCTCTCTCTTTCCATCTGTTCTGACTCTCTACCCTTCCTCTCTCTATTTCCCTCTGTTCTGACTCTCTCCCCTCCCTCTCTCTTTTTCCCTCTGTTCTGACTCTCTACCCTCCATCTCTCTCTCTCTTTCCCTCTGTTCTGACTCTCTACCCTCCCTCTCTCTCTCTTTCCCTCTGTTCTGACTCTCTACCCTCCCTCTCTCTCTCTTTCCCTCTGTTCTGACTCTCTACCCTCCCCCTCTCTCTCTTTCCCTCTGTTCTGACTCTCTACCCTCCCTCTCTCTCTCTTTCCCTCTGTTCTGACTCTCTACCCTCGCTCTCTCTCTTTCCCTCTCTTCTGACTCTCTACCATCCCTCTCTCTCTTTCCCTCTCTTCTGACTCTCTACCCTCCCTCTCTCTCTCTTTCCCTCTGTTCTGACTCTCTCCTCTCCCTCTCTCTCTTTCCCTCTGTTCTGACTCTCTACCCTCCCTCTCTCCCTCTTTCCCTCTGTTCTGACTCTCTACCCTCGCTCTCTCTCTCTTTCCCTCTGTTCCGACTCTCTCCCCTCCCTCTCTCTCTCTTTCCCTCTGTTCTGACTCTCTACCCTCCATCTCTCTCTCTCTTTCCCTCTGTTCTGACTCTCTACCCTCCCTCTCTCTCTCTTTCCCTCTGTTCTGACTCTCTACCCTCCCCCTCTCTCTCTTTCCCTCTGTTCTGACTCTCTACCCTCGCTCTCTCTCTCTCTTTCCCTCTGTTCCGACTCTCTCCCCTCCCTCTTTCTCTCTTTCCCTCTGTTCTGACTCTCTACCCTCCCTCTCTCTCTCTTTCCCTCTGTTCTGTCTCTCTACCCTCCCCCTCTCTCTCTTTCCCTCTGTTCTGACTCTCTACCCTCCCTCTCTCTCTCTTTCCCTCTGTTCTGACTCTCTACACTCCATCTCGCTCTCTTTCCCTCTGTTCTGACTCTCTACCCTCGCTCTCTCTCTTTCCCTCTCTTCTGACTCTCTACCATCCCTCTCTCTCTTTCCCTCTCTTCTGACTCTCTACCCTCCCTCTCTCTCTCTCCCTCTGTTCTGACTCTCTCCCCTCCCTCTCTCTTCTTTCTCTCTGTTCTGACTCTCTACCCTCCCTCTCTCTCTTTCCCTCTGTTCTGACTCTCTCCCCTCCCTCTCTCTCTTTCCCTCTGTTCTGACTCTCTACCCTCCCTCTCTCTCTTTCCCTCTGTTCTGACTCTCTACCCTCCCTCTCTCTCTTTCCCTCTGTTCTGACTCTCTACCCTCCCTCTCTCTCTTTCCCTCTATTCTGACTCTCTCCCCTCCCTCTCTCTCTTTCCCTCTGTTCTGACTCTCTACCCCCCCTCTCTCTCTCTTTCCATCTGTTCTGACTCTCTACCCTTCCTCTCTCTATTTCCCTCTGTTCTGACTCTCTCCCCTCCCTCTCTCTTTTTCCCTCTGTTCTGACTCTCTACCCTCCCCCTCTCTCTCTTTCCCTCTGTTCTGACTCTCTACCCTCCCCCTCTCTCTCTTTCCCTCTGTTCTGACTCTCTACCCTCCCTCTCTCTCTCTTTCCCTCTGTTCTGACTCTCTACCCTCGCTCTCTCTCTTTCCCTCTCTTCTGACTCTCTACCATCCCTCTCTCTCTTTCCCTCTCTTCTGACTCTCTACCCTCCCTCTCTCTCTCTTTCCCTCTGTTCTGACTCTCTCCTCTCCCTCTCTCTCTTTCCCTCTGTTCTGACTCTCTACCCTCCCTCTCTCCCTCTTTCCCTCTGTTCTGACTCTCTACCCTCGCTCTCTCTCTCTTTCCCTCTGTTCCGACTCTCTCCCCTCCCTCTCTCTCTCTTTCCCTCTGTTCTGACTCTCTACCCTCCCCCTCTCTCTCTTTCCCTCTGTTCTGACTCTCTACCCTCCCCCTCTCTCTCTTTCCCTCTGTTCTGACTCTCTACCCTCCCTCTCTCTCTCTTTCCCTCTGTTCTGACTCTCTACCCTCGCTCTCTCTCTTTCCCTCTCTTCTGACTCTCTACCATCCCTCTCTCTCTTTCCCTCTCTTCTGACTCTCTACCCTCCCTCTCTCTCTCTTTCCCTCTGTTCTGACTCTCTCCTCTCCCTCTCTCTCTTTCCCTCTGTTCTGACTCTCTACCCTCCCTCTCTCCCTCTGTTCTGACTCTCTACCCTCGCTCTCTCTCTCTTTCCCTCTGTTCCGACTCTCTCCCCTCCCTCTCTCTCTCTTTCCCTCTGTTCTGACTCTCTACCCTCCATCTCTCTCTCTCTTTCCCTCTGTTCTGACTCTCTACCCTCCCTCTCTCTCTCTTTCCCTCTGTTCTGACTCTCTACCCTCGCTCTCTCTCTCTCTTTCCCTCTGTTCCAACTCTCTCCCCTCCCTCTTTCTCTCTTTCCCTCTGTTCTGACTCTCTACCCTCCCTCTCTCTCTCTTTCCCTCTGTTCTGTCTCTCTACCCTCCCCCTCTCTCTCTTTCCCTCTGTTCTGACTCTCTACCCTCCCTCTCTCTCTCTTTCCCTCTGTTCTGACTCTCTACACTCCATCTCGCTCTCTTTCCCTCTGTTCTGACTCTCTACCCTCGCTCTCTCTCTTTCCCTCTCTTCTGACTCTCTACCATCCCTCTCTCTCTTTCCCTCTCTTCTGACTCTCTACCCTCCCTCTCTCTCTCTCCCTCTGTTCTGACTCTCTCCCCTCCCTCTCTCTTCTTTCTCTCTGTTCTGACTCTCTACCCTCCCTCTCTCTCTTTCCCTCTGTTCTGACTCTCTCCCCTCCCTCTCTCTCTTTCCCTCTGTTCTGACTCTCTACCCTCCCTCTCTCTCTTTCCCTCTGTTCTGACTCTCTACCCTCCCTCTCTCTCTTTCCCTCTGTTCTGACTCTCTACCCTCCCTCTCTCTCTTTCCCTCTATTCTGACTCTCTCCCCTCCCTCTCTCTCTTTCCCTCTGTTCTGACTCTCTACCCCCCCTCTCTCTCTCTTTCCATCTGTTCTGACTCTCTACCCTTCCTCTCTCTATTTCCCTCTGTTCTGACTCTCTCCCCTCCCTCTCTCTTTTTCCCTCTGTTCTGACTCTCTACCCTCCCCCTCTCTCTCTTTCCCTCTGTTCTGACTCTCTACCCTCCCCCTCTCTCTCTTTCCCTCTGTTCTGACTCTCTACCCTCCCTCTCTCTCTCTTTCCCTCTGTTCTGACTCTCTACCCTCGCTCTCTCTCTTTCCCTCTCTTCTGACTCTCTACCATCCCTCTCTCTCTTTCCCTCTCTTCTGACTCTCTACCCTCCCTCTCTCTCTCTTTCCCTCTGTTCTGACTCTCTCCTCTCCCTCTCTCTCTTTCCCTCTGTTCTGACTCTCTACCCTCCCTCTCTCCCTCTTTCCCTCTGTTCTGACTCTCTACCCTCGCTCTCTCTCTCTTTCCCTCTGTTCCGACTCTCTCCCCTCCCTCTCTCTCTCTTTCCCTCTGTTCTGACTCTCTACCCTCCCCCTCTCTCTCTTTCCCTCTGTTCTGACTCTCTACCCTCCCCCTCTCTCTCTTTCCCTCTGTTCTGACTCTCTACCCTCCCTCTCTCTCTCTTTCCCTCTGTTCTGACTCTCTACCCTCGCTCTCTCTCTTTCCCTCTCTTCTGACTCTCTACCATCCCTCTCTCTCTTTCCCTCTCTTCTGACTCTCTACCCTCCCTCTCTCTCTCTTTCCCTCTGTTCTGACTCTCTCCTCTCCCTCTCTCTCTTTCCCTCTGTTCTGACTCTCTACCCTCCCTCTCTCCCTCTGTTCTGACTCTCTACCCTCGCTCTCTCTCTCTTTCCCTCTGTTCCGACTCTCTCCCCTCCCTCTCTCTCTCTTTCCCTCTGTTCTGACTCTCTACCCTCCATCTCTCTCTCTCTTTCCCTCTGTTCTGACTCTCTACCCTCCCTCTCTCTCTCTTTCCCTCTGTTCTGACTCTCTACCCTCCCCCTCTCTCTCTTTCCCTCTGTTCTGACTCTCTACCCTCGCTCTCTCTCTCTCTTTCCCTCTGTTCCGACTCTCTCCCCTCCCTCTTTCTCTCTTTCCCTCTGTTCTGACTCTCTACCCACCCTCTCTCTCTCTTTCCCTCTGTTCTGACTCTCTACCCTCCCTCTCTCTCTCTTTCCCTCTGTTCTGACTCTCTCCTCTCCCTCTCTCTCTTTCCCTCTGTTCTGACTCTCTACCCTCCCTCTCTCCCTCTTTCCCTCTGTTCTGACTCTCTCCCCTCCCTCTCTCTTCTTTCTCTCTGTTCTGACTCTCTACCCTCCCTCTCTCTCTTTCCCTCTGTTCTGACTCTCTCCCCCCCCTCTCTCTCTTTCCCTCTGTTCTGACTCTCTACCCTCCCTCTCTCTCTTTCCCTCTGTTCTGACTCTCTACCCTCCCTCTCTCTCTTTCCCTCTGTTCTGACTCTCTACCTTCCCTCTCTCTCTTTCCCTCTGTTCTGACTCTCTACCCTCCCTCTCTCTCTCTTTCCCTCTGTTCTGACTCTCTACCCTCCCTCTCTCTCTCTTTCCCTCTGTTCTGACTCTACCCTCTCTCTTTCTTTCCCTCTGTTCTGACTCTCTACCCTCCCTCTCTCTCTTTCCCTCTGTTCTGACTCTCTACCCTCCCTCTCTCTCTCTTTCCCTCTGTTCTGACTCTCTACCATCCCTCTCTCTCTTTCCCTCTGTTCTGACTCTCTACCCTCCCTCTCTCTCTCTCCATCTGTTCTGACTCTCTCCCCTCCCTCTCTCTCTTTCCCTCTGTTCTGACTCTCTCCCCTCCCTCTCTCTCTTTCCCTCTGTTCTGACTCTCTACCCTCCCTCTCTCTCTTTCCCTCTGTTCTGACTCTCTACCCTCCCTCTCTCTCTTTCCCTCTGTTCTGACTCTCTACCCTCCCTCTCTCTCTTTCCCTCTATTCTGACTCTCTCCCCTCCCTCTCTCTCTTTCCCTCTGTTCTGACTCTCTACCCCCCCTCTCTCTCTCTTTCCATCTGTTCTGACTCTCTACCCTTCCTCTCTCTATTTCCCTCTGTTCTGACTCTCTCCCCTCCCTCTCTCTTTTTCCCTCTGTTCTGACTCTCTACCCTCCATCTCTCTCTCTCTTTCCCTCTGTTCTGACTCTCTACCCTCCCTCTCTCTCTCTTTCCCTCTGTTCTGACTCTCTACCCTCCCTCTCTCTCTCTTTCCCTCTGTTCTGACTCTCTACCCTCGCTCTCTCTCTTTCCCTCTCTTCTGACTCTCTACCATCCCTCTCTCTCTTTCCCTCTCTTCTGACTCTCTACCCTCCCTCTCTCTCTCTTTCCCTCTGTTCTGACTCTCTCCTCTCCCTCTCTCTCTTTCCCTCTGTTCTGACTCTCTACCCTCCCTCTCTCCCTCTTTCCCTCTGTTCTGACTCTCTACCCTCGCTCTCTCTCTCTTTCCCTCTGTTCCGACTCTCTCCCCTCCCTCTCTCTCTCTTTCCCTCTGTTCTGACTCTCTACCCTCCATCTCTCTCTCTCTTTCCCTCTGTTCTGACTCTCTACCCTCCCTCTCTCTCTCTTTCCCTCTGTTCTGACTCTCTACCCTCCCCCTCTCTCTCTTTCCCTCTGTTCTGACTCTCTACCCTCGCTCTCTCTCTCTCTTTCCCTCTGTTCCGACTCTCTCCCCTCCCTCTTTCTCTCTTTCCCTCTGTTCTGACTCTCTACCCTCCCTCTCTCTCTCTTTCCCTCTGTTCTGACTCTCTACCCTCCCACTCTCTCTCTTTCCCTCTGTTCTGACTCTCTACCCTCCCTCTCTCTCTCTTTCCCTCTGTTCTGACTCTCTACACTCCATCTCGCTCTCTTTCCCTCTGTTCTGACTCTACCCTCGCTCTCTCTCTTTCCCTCTCTTCTGACTCTCTACCATCCCTCTCTCTCTTTCCCTCTCTTCTGACTCTCTACCCTCCCTCTCTCTCTCTCCCTCTGTTCTGACTCTCTCCCCTCCCTCTCTCTTCTTTCTCTCTGTTCTGACTCTCTACCCTCCCTCTCTCTCTTTCCCTCTGTTCTGACTCTCTCCCCTCCCTCTCTCTCTTTCCCTCTGTTCTGACTCTCTACCCTCCCTCTCTCTCTTTCCCTCTGTTCTGACTCTCTACCCTCGCTTTCTCTCTTTCCCTCTCTTCTGACTCTCTCCCCTCCCTCTCTCTCTTTCCCTCTGTTCTGACTCTCTACCCTCCCTCTCTCTCTTTCCCTCTGTTCTGACTCTCTACCCTCCCTCTCTCTCTTTCCCTCTGTTCTGACTCTCTACCCTCCCTCTCTCTCTTTCCCTCTATTCTGACTCTCTCCCCTCCCTCTCTCTCTTTCCCTCTGTTCTGACTCTCTACCCCCCCTCTCTCTCGCTTTCCATCTGTTCTGACTCTCTACCCTTCCTCTCTCTATTTCCCTCTGTTCCGACTCTCTCCCCTCCCTCTCTCTTTTTCCCTCTGTTCTGACTCTCTACCCTCCATCTCTCTCTCTCTTTCCCTCTGTTCTGACTCGCTACCCTCCCTCTCTCTCTCTTTCCCTCTGTTCTGACTCTCTACCCTCCCTCTCTCTCTCTTTCCCTCTGTTCTGACTCTCTACCCTCCCCCTCTCTCTCTTTCCCTCTGTTCTGACTCTCTACCCTCCCTCTCTCTCTCTTTCCCTCTGTTCTGACTCTCTACCCTCGCTCTCTCTCTTTCCCTCTCTTCTGACTCTCTACCATCCCTCTCTCTCTTTCCCTCTCTTCTGACTCTCTACCCTCCCTCTCTCTCTCTTTCCCTCTGTTCTGACTCTCTCCTCTCCCTCTCTCTCTTTCCCTCTGTTCTGACTCTCTACCCTCCCTCTCTCCCTCTTTCCCTCTGTTCTGACTCTCTACCCTTGCTCTCTCTCTCTTTCCCTCTGTTCCGACTCTCTCCCCTCCCTCTCTCTCTCTTTCCCTCTGTTCTGACTCTCTACCCTCCATCTCTCTCTCTCTTTCCCTCTGTTCTGACTCTCTACCCTCCCTCTCTCTCTCTTTCCCTCTGTTCTGACTCTCTACCCTCCCCCTCTCTCTCTTTCCCTCTGTTCTGACTCTCTACCCTCGCTCTCTCTCTCTCTTTCCCTCTGTTCCGACTCTCTCCCCTCCCTCTTTCTCTCTTTCCCTCTGTTCTGACTCTCTACCCTCCCTCTCTCTCTCTTTCCCTCTGTTCTGACTCTCTACCCTCCCCCTCTCTCTCTTTCCCTCTGTTCTGACTCTCTACCCTCCCTCTCTCTCTCTTTCCCTCTGTTCTGACTCTCTACACTCCATCTCGCTCTCTTTCCCTCTGTTCTGACTCTCTACCCTCGCTCTCTCTCTTTCCCTCTCTTCTGACTCTCTACCATCCCTCTCTCTCTTTCCCTCTCTTCTGACTCTCTACCCTCGCTCTCTCTCTCTTTCCCTCTGTTCCGACTCTCTCCCCTCCCTCTCTCTCTCTTTCCCTCTGTTCTGACTCTCTACCCTCCATCTCTCTCTCTCTTTCCCTCTGTTCTGACTCTCTACCCTCCCTCTCTCTCTCTTTCCCTCTGTTCTGACTCTCTACCCTCCCCCTCTCTCTCTTTCCCTCTGTTCTGACTCTCTACCCTCGCTCTCTCTCTCTCTTTCCCTCTGTTCCGACTCTCTCCCCTCCCTCTTTCTCTCTTTCCCTCTGTTCTGACTCTCTACCCTCCCTCTCTCTCTCTTTCCCTCTGTTCTGACTCTCTACCCTCCCACTCTCTCTCTTTCCCTCTGTTCTGACTCTCTACCCTCCCTCTCTCTCTCTTTCCCTCTGTTCTGACTCTCTACACTCCATCTCGCTCTCTTTCCCTCTGTTCTGACTCTCTACCCTCGCTCTCTCTCTTTCCCTCTCTTCTGACTCTCTACCATCCCTCTCTCTCTTTCCCTCTCTTCTGACTCTCTACCCTCCTTCTCTCTCTCTCCCTCTGTTCTGACTCTCTCCCCTCCCTCTCTCTTCTTTCTCTCTGTTCTGACTCTCTACCCTCCCTCTCTCTCTTTCCCTCTGTTCTGACTCTCTCCCCTCCCTCTCTCTCTTTCCCTCTGTTCTGACTCTCTACCCTCCCTCTCTCTCTTTCCCTCTGTTCTGACTCTCTACCCTCGCTTTCTCTCTTTCCCTCTCTTCTGACTCTCTCCCCTCCCTCTCTCTCTTTCCCTCTGTTCTGACTCTCTACCCTCCCTCTCTCTCTTTCCCTCTGTTCTGACTCTCTACCCTCCCTCTCTCTCTTTCCCTCTGTTCTGACTCTCTACCCTCCCTCTCTCTCTTTCCCTCTATTCTGACTCTCTCCCCTCCCTCTCTCTCTTTCCCTCTGTTCTGACTCTCTACCCCCCCTCTCTCTCTCTTTCCATCTGTTCTGACTCTCTACCCTTCCTCTCTCTATTTCCCTCTGTTCCGACTCTCTCCCCTCCCTCTCTCTTTTTCCCTCTGTTCTGACTCTCTACCCTCCATCTCTCTCTCTCTTTCCCTCTGTTCTGACTCTCTACCTTCCCTCTCTCTCTCTTTCCCTCTGTTCTGACTCTCTACCCTCCCTCTCTCTCTCTTTCCCTCTGTTCTGACTCTCTACCCTCCCCCTCTCTCTCTTTCCCTCTGTTCTGACTCTCTACCCTCCCTCTCTCTCTCTTTCCCTCTGTTCTGACTCTCTACCCTCGCTCTCTCTCTTTCCCTCTCTTCTGACTCTCTACCATCCCTCTCTCTCTTTCCCTCTCTTCTGACTCTCTACCCTCCCTCTCTCTCTCTTTCCCTCTGTTCTGACTCTCTCCTCTCCCTCTCTCTCTTTCCCTCTGTTCTGACTCTCTACCCTCCCTCTCTCCCTCTTTCCCTCTGTTCTGACTCTCTACCCTTGCTCTCTCTCTCTTTCCCTCTGTTCCGACTCTCTCCCCTCCCTCTCTCTCTCTTTCCCTCTGTTCTGACTCTCTACCCTCCATCTCTCTCTCTCTTTCCCTCTGTTCTGACTCTCTACCCTCCCTCTCTCTCTCTTTCCCTCTGTTCTGACTCTCTACCCTCCCCCTCTCTCTCTTTCCCTCTGTTCTGACTCTCTACCCTCGCTCTCTCTCTCTCTTTCCCTCTGTTCCGACTCTCTCCCCTCCCTCTTTCTCTCTTTCCCTCTGTTCTGACTCTCTACCCTCCCTCTCTCTCTCTTTCCCTCTGTTCTGACTCTCTACCCTCCCCCTCTCTCTCTTTCCCTCTGTTCTGACTCTCTACCCTCCCTCTCTCTCTCTTTCCCTCTGTTCTGACTCTCTACACTCCATCTCGCTCTCTTTCCCTCTGTTCTGACTCTCTACCCTCGCTCTCTCTCTTTCCCTCTCTTCTGACTCTCTACCATCCCTCTCTCTCTTTCCCTCTCTTCTGACTCTCTACCCTCCCTCTCTCTCTCTCCCTCTGTTCTGACTCTCTCCCCTCCCTCTCTCTTCTTTCTCTCTGTTCTGACTCTCTACCCTCCCTCTCTCTCTTTCCCTCTGTTCTGACTCTCTCCCCTCCCTCTCTCTCTTTCCCTCTGTTCTGACTCTCTACCCTCCCTCTCTCTCTTTCCCTCTGTTCTGACTCTCTACCCTCCCTCTCTCTCTTTCCCTCTGTTCTGACTCTCTACCCTCCCTCTCTCTCTTTCCCTCTATTCTGACTCTCTCCCCTCCCTCTCTCTCTTTCCCTCTGTTCTGACTCTCTACCCCCCCTCTCTCTCTCTTTCCATCTGTTCTGACTCTCTCCCCTTCCTCTCTCTATTTCCCTCTGTTCTGACTCTCTCCCCTCCCTCTCTCTTTTTCCCTCTGTTCTGACTCTCTACCCTCCATCTCTCTCTCTCTTTCCCTCTGTTCTGACTCTCTACCCTCCCTCTCTCTCTCTTTCCCTCTGTTCTCACTCTCTACCCTCCCCCTCTCTCTCTTTCCCTCTGTTCTGACTCTCTACCCTCCCCCTCTCTCTCTTTCCCTCTGTTCTGACTCTCTACCCTCCCTCTCTCTCTCTTTCCCTCTGTTCTGACTCTCTACCCTCGCTCTCTCTCTTTCCCTCTCTTCTGACTCTCTACCATCCCTCTCTCTCTTTCCCTCTCTTCTGACTCTCTACCCTCCCTCTCTCTCTCTTTCCCTCTGTTCTGACTCTCTCCTCTCCCTCTCTCTCTTTCCCTCTGTTCTGACTCTCTACCCTCCCTCTCTCCCTCTTTCCCTCTGTTCTGACTCTCTACCCTCGCTCTCTCTCTCTTTCCCTCTGTTCCGACTCTCTCCCCTCCCTCTCTCTCTCTTTCCCTCTGTTCTGACTCTCTACCCTCCCTCTCTCTCTCTTTCCCTCTGTTCTGACTCTCTCCTCTCCCTCTCTCTCTTTCCCTCTGTTCTGACTCTCTACCCTCCCTCTCTCCCTCTGTTCTGACTCTCTACCCTCGCTCTCTCTCTCTTTCCCTCTGTTCCGACTCTCTCCCCTCCCTCTCTCTCTCTTTCCCTCTGTTCTGACTCTCTACCCTCCATCTCTCTCTCTCTTTCCCTCTGTTCTGACTCTCTACCCTCCCTCTCTCTCTCTTTCCCTCTGTTCTGACTCTCTACCCTCCCCCTCTCTCTCTTTCCCTCTGTTCTGACTCTCTACCCTCGCTCTCTCTCTCTCTTTCCCTCTGTTCCGACTCTCTCCCTCCCTCTTTCTCTCTTTCCCTCTGTTCTGACTCTCTACCCTCCCTCTCTCTCTCTTTCCCTCTGTTCTGACTCTCTACCCTCCCTCTCTCTCTCTTTCCCTCTGTTCTGACTCTCTCCTCTCCTTCTCTCTCTTTCCCTCTGTTCTGACTCTCTACCCTCCCTCTCTCCCTCTTTCCCTCTGTTCTGACTCTCTCCCCTCCCTCTCTCTTCTTTCTCTCTGTTCTGACTCTCTACCCTCCCTCTCTCTCTTTCCCTCTGTTCTGACTCTCTCCCCTCCCTCTCTCTCTTTCCCTCTGTTCTGACTCTCTACCCTCCCTCTCTCTCTTTCCCTCTGTTCTGACTCTCTACCCTCCCTCTCTCTCTTTCCCTCTGTTCTGACTCTCTACCTACCTTCCCTCTCTCTCTCTCCCTCTGTTCTGACTCTCTACCCTCCCTCTCTCTCTCTTTCCCTCTGTTCTGACTCTCTACCCTCCCTCTCTCTCTCGTTCCCTCTGTTCTGACTCTACCCTCTCTCTTTCTTTCCCTCTGTTCTGACTCTCTACCCTCCCTCTCTCTCTTTCCCTCTGTTCTGGCTCTCTACCCTCCCTCTCTCTCTCTTTCCCTCTGTTCTGACTCTCTACCATCCCTCTCTCTCTTTCCCTCTGTTCTGACTCTCTACCCTCCCTCTCTCTCTCTCCATCTGTTCTGACTCTCTCCCCTCCCTCTCTCTCTTTCCCTCTGTTCTGACTCTCTCCCCTCCCTCTCTCTCTTTCCCTCTGTTCTGACTCTCTACCCTCCCTCTCTCTCTTTCCCTCTGTTCTGACTCTCTACCCTCCCTCTCTCTCTTTCCCTCTGTTCTGACTCTCTACCCTCCCTCTCTCTCTTTCCCTCTATTCTGACTCTCTCCCCTCCCTCTCTCTCTTTCCCTCTGTTCTGACTCTCTACCCCCCCTCTCTCTCTCTTTCCATCTGTTCTGACTCTCTACCCTTCCTCTCTCTATTTCCCTCTGTTCTGACTCTCTCCCCTCCCTCTCTCTTTTTCCCTCTGTTCTGACTCTCTACCCTCCATCTCTCTCTCTCTTTCCCTCTGTTCTGACTCTCTACCCTCCCTCTCTCTCTCTTTCCCTCTGTTCTGACTCTCTACCCTCCCTCTCTCTCTCTTTCCCTCTGTTCTGACTCTCTACCCTCCCCCTCTCTCTCTTTCCCTCTGTTCTGACTCTCTACCCTCCCTCTCTCTCTCTTTCCCTCTGTTCTGACTCTCTACCCTCGCTCTCTCTCTTTCCCTCTCTTCTGACTCTCTACCATCCCTCTCTCTCTTTCCCTCTCTTCTGACTCTCTACCCTCCCTCTCTCTCTCTTTCCCTCTGTTCTGACTCTCTCTTCTCCCTCTCTCTCTTTCCCTCTGTTCTGACTCTCTACCCTCCCTCTCTCCCTCTTTCCCTCTGTTCTGACTCTCTACCCTCGCTCTCTCTCTCTTTCCCTCTGTTCCGACTCTCTCCCCTCCCTCTCTCTCTCTTTCCCTCTGTTCTGACTCTCTACCCTCCATCTCTCTCTCTCTTTCCCTCTGTTCTGACTCTCTACCCTCCCTCTCTCTCTCTTTCCCTCTGTTCTGACTCTCTACCCTCCCCCTCTCTCTCTTTCCCTCTGTTCTGACTCTCTACCCTCTCTCTCTCTCTCTCTTTCCCTCTGTTCCGACTCTCTCCCCTCCCTCTTTCTCTCTTTCCCTCTGTTCTGACTCTCTACCCTCGCTCTCTCTCTTTCCCTCTCTTCTGACTCTCTACCATCCCTCTCTCTCTTTCCCTCTCTTCTGACTCTCTACCCTCCCTCTCTCTCTCTCCCTCTGTTCTGACTCTCTCCCCTCCCTCTCTCTTCTTTCTCTCTGTTCTGACTCTCTACCCTCCCTCTCTCTTTTTCCCTCTGTTCTGACTCTCTCCCCTCCCTCTCTCTCTTTCCCTCTGTTCTGACTCTCTACCCTCCCTCTCTCTCTTTCCCTCTGTTCTGACTCTCTACCCTCCCTCTCTCTCTTTCCCTCTATTCTGACTCTCTCCCCTCCCTCACTCTCTTTCCCTCTGTTCTGACTCTCTACCCCCCCTCTCTCTCTCTTTCCATCTGTTCTGACTCTCTACCCTTCCTCTCTCTATTTCCCTCTGTTCTGACTCTCTCCCCCCCCTCTCTCTTTTTCCCTCTGTTCTGACTCTCTACCCTCCATCTCTCTCTCTCTTTCCCTCTGTTCTGACTCTCTACCCTCCCTCTCTCTCTCTTTCCCTCTGTTCTGACTCTCTACCCTCCCCCTCTCTCTCTTTCCCTCTGTTCTGACTCTCTACCCTCCCCCTCTCTCTCTTTCCCTCTGTTCTGACTCTCTACCCTCCCTCTCTCTCTCTTTCCCTCTGTTCTGACTCTCTACCCTCGCTCTCTCTCTTTCCCTCTCTTCTGACTCTCTACCATCCCTCTCTCTCTTTCCCTCTCTTCTGACTCTCTACCCTCCCTCTCTCTCTCTTTCCATCTGTTCTGACTCTCTCCTCTCCCTCTCTCTCTTTCCCTCTGTTCTGACTCTCTACCCTCCCTCTCTCCCTCTTTCCCTCTGTTCTGACTCTCTACCCTCGCTCTCTCTCTCTTTCTCTCTGTTCCGACTCTCTCCCCTCCCTCTCTCTCTCTTTCCCTCTGTTCTGACTCTCTACCCTCCCTCTCTCTCTCTTTCCCTCTGTTCTGACTCTCTACCCTCCCTCTCTCTCTTTCCCTCTGTTCTGACTCTCTACCCTCCCTCTCTCTCTTTCCCTCTGTTCTGACTCTCTCCCCTCCCTCTCTCTCTCTTTCCCTCTGTTCTGACTCTCTCCCCTCTCTCTTTCCCTCTGTTCTGACTCTCTCCCCTCTCTCTTTCCCTCTGTTCTGACTCTCTACCCTCTCTCTTTCCCTCTGTTCTGACTCTCTACCCTCCCTCTCTCTTTCCCTCTGTTCTGACTCTCTACCCTCCCTCTCTCTTTCCCTCTGTTCTGACTCTCTACCCTCCCTCTCTCTCCCCCTCTGTTCTGACTCTCTCCCCTCCCTCTCTCTCTTTCCCTCTGTTCTGACTCTCTACCCTCCCTCTCTCTTTCCCTCTGTTCTGACTCTCTACCTTCCCTCTCTCTCTTTCCCTCTGTTCTGACTCTCTCCCATCCCTCGCTCTCTTTCCCTCTGTTCTGACTCTCTACCCTCCATCTCTCTCTCTCTTTCCCTCTGTTCTGACTCTCTACCCTCCCTCTCTCTCTCTTTCCCTCTGTTCTGACTCTCTACCCTCGCTCTCTCTCTTTCCCTCTCTTCTGACTACTTTCTGAATGCACTGTATATCAGTATATTAGACTCTCTCTCTCTCTGCAGTGATGTTGTTTTCATCACTTCTTGTTTAACACTGACATCAAGTGGTGATTGTCAAAACTGCATCACTGTTTAGATATAAAGCGTTAGAGAGCAGAGAGTGTGTGAGAGAGAGATAGAAGAGAGCAGAGCACAGCGAGAGAGCAGAGAGAGAAAGCAGAAAGAGAGAGAGAGCAGAGAGAGAGAGCAGAGAGGCAGAGCAGAAAGAGAGCAGAGAGAGAGAGCAGGGAAAAGAGAGCAGAGAGCAGGGAAGAGAGAGCAGAGAGCAGAGAGAGCAGAGAAAAGAGAGAGAGAGCAGAGAGAGCATAGAGCAGGCTGAGAGAGCAGAGAGAAGAGAGCAGGCTGAGAGAGCAGAGAGCATTAGAGACGAGAGAGCAGAGAGCATTAGAGAGAGGGAGAGACCGGAGGGCAGGCGGAGAGTGAGAGAGCAGAGAGAGAGAGGGTAGAGAGAGCAGAGAACAGAAAGAGAGAGCAGCAGAGAGAGCAGAGAAAAGAGAGAGAGCAGCAGAAAGAGCAGAGAGCGAGAGAGAGAGAAGAGAGCGAGAGCATAGAACAGAGAGAGCAGAGGGAGTGAGAGAGCAGAGAGAAGAGAGAGAGAGCAGAGAACAGAGAGAAGAGAGAGCAGAGAGAGAGAGCAGAAAGAGAGAGCAGAGAGAGAGAGGGCAGAGAGAGCAGAGAAAAGAGAAAGAGCAGCAGAGCATAGAGAGAGAGCAGAGAACAGAGAGAGCAGAGGGAGAGAGAACAGAGAGAGCAGAGAGAGATCGCAGAGAGCAGAAAGAGAGAGTAGGGAGAGAGCAGAGAGAGAGAGAGAGAGAGAGAAGAGAGAGGGCAGAGAGAGGAGAGAGGGCAGAGAGCAGAGAGAGCAGAGAGAGCAGAGGTAGAGAGAGAGAGCAGAGAGGGAGCAGAGAGGAAGAGAGAACAGAGAGCAGAGAGAGAGCGCAGAGAGAGAGAGCAGAAAGAGAGAGAGTAGAGAGAGAGAGAGTAGAGAGAGAGAGGGAGAGAGTAGAGAGAGAGCAGAAAGCAGGCTGAGAGAGCAGAGAGAGAGAGAGCAGAGTGAGAGAGAGAGAAGAGAGAGGACAGAGAGCAGAGAGAGAGCAGAGAGTAGGCTGAGAGTGCAGAGAGAGAGAGCAGAGTGAGAGATATAGCCGAGTGAGAGAGAGCAGAGAACAGAGAGAGATAGCAGAGAGAGAGCGAGCAGAGAGCAGGCTGAGAGAGCAGAGAGAGAAAACGGAGAGCAGAAAGAGCAGAGAGCGAGCAGAAAGCAGGCTGAGAAAGAGAGTGAGAGAGCAGAGAGAGAGCAGAGGGCAAAGAGAGAGAGCAGAGTGGGCAGAGAGAGAGCAGGGAGGGCAGAGAGAGAGAGAGCAGAGAGAAGAGAAAAGAGAGAGAGAGGGAGAGAGAGATCAGAGAACAGAGAGAGAGCAGAGAGCAGGCTGAGAGAGCAGAGCGAGAGAGGGAGAGAGCAGAGAGAGAGCAGGAAGATTTGAGAACAGAGAGAGTGAGAGAGAGCAGAGAACAGAGAGAGCAGAGAGAGAACAGAGAGTGCTGAGAGAGCAGAGTGAGAGAGAAGAGAGGGAGAGAGAGAGCAGAGAGAGAACAGAGAGTGCTGAGAGAGCAGGGAGAGAGCAGGCTGAGAGAGTAGAGAGAGCAGAGAGCGAGAGAGAGCAGGGAGGGAGAGAGCAGAGAAAAGAGAGAGCAGAGAGAGAGCAGAGAGAGAGCAGAGAGATAGAGCAGAGAAGAGAGAGGGCAGAGAGAGCAGGCTGAGAAATCAAAGAGAGAGTGAGAGAGCAGAGTGAGAGAGCAGAGAGAGAGCAGAGAGAGAGAGCAGAGAGAGAGCAGAGAAAATAGCAGAGCAGAGAGCAGGCTGAGAGAGAAGAGAGAGCAGAAAGCGAGAGAGAGCAGGGAGGGATAGAGCAGAGAGAGAGAGCAGAGAACAGAGAGAGAGAGAGAGCAGAGAACAGAGAGAGCAGAGAGAGAGAGAAGAGAGAGGGCAGAGATCAGAGAGAGAGAGCAGAGAGAGAGCAGAGAGAGAGCAGAGAGAGAAAGCAGAGATAGACAGCAGAGTGAGCAGAGAGAGTAGAGAGCAGAGAGAGAGGTAGAGTAGAGTGAGTGAGAACAGAGAGTGCTGAGAGAGCAAGAGTGCTGAGAGCGAGAGAGAGAGAGAGCGAGAGAAAAGAGAGAACAGCAGAGCAGAGAGAGCAGACAG